>NW_027195909.1:0-110000 GCF_038502225.1 Cherax quadricarinatus | reverse complement strand
ATGAGTGATGACGCTGGCTACTACGACATACACTAACAATGAGTGATGACGCTGGCTACTACGACATACACTAACAATGACTGATGACGCTGGCTACTACGACATACACTAACAATGATTGATGACGCTGGCTACTACGACATACACTAACAATGAGTGATGACCAGTCAAGCAGCAAACTCATGTATGTCTTACACTTGACATAATACCATACAACATTTAATTAAATATATCATCAAATTAAAATAAAATCTATATTCAATTATATATGGTGTGTATGAGGATATGTAATTATATTATATTGTGAAGTATAAATATAATTTCCAGTGTGACTTTGTAAATGGTCCAAGTCGGACCGAAACGTCGTCGTAAGCTCCTGTCTTCTATGTGCGGGTTATTTGTGTATCGTTCCAGTCACGGTATTGTGCATTTTTTTGTTATTTATAATTTCCATGTATAAAAATAATAGCAAAGGCTTGAGTTGTATTAATGAATACAACAGAAAAGTGTATAGTTAAATATATGTAGCCTGCAGCAAGGCTATCCTGAGAGTTACTGCACAGACTACACTGTGTGGCTATCCTGACTTACTATATAGACTACACTGTGTGGCTACACTGACTTACTGTATAGACTACACTGTGTGGCTACCCTGACTTACTATATAGACTACACTGTGTGGCTACCCTGACTTACTGTATAGACTACACTGTGTGGCTACCCTGACTTACTATATAGACTACACTGTGTGGCTATCCTGACTTACTGTATAGACTACACTGTGTGGCTATCCTGACTTACTATATAGACTACACTGTGTGGCTACCCTGACTTACTATATAGACTACACTGTGTGGTTTCCCTGACTTACTGTATATACACTACACTGTGTGGCTAACCTGACTTACTGTATAGACTACACTGTGTATCTTCCCTGACTTACTGTATATACACTACACTGTGTGGGTACTGTAGACAGCCTGTACTGTCTGCACAGACAGCCCATGCTGTCTGCCAGCTTAGTTCATATTTCGCACCATGCCAGTGCTGCCACCTATAGGCGCTGCCACTTCAGCCTGCCTGCCCTTGCCTCGCTCTCACTCTCACTGCAGCCTAGCAGGAAGACACAAGGCCTACTCCTAGCTCTCTCTTGTGGGATGGCCTGGCCTGGGCCATGGGCACAACAAACTAGCCTGTGTACCCACCACGACTTAACAATAAAGTAAGAAGCCTCCGAAGATGTATCATTTACTACCCGCTACCAGAGCACTAAACAAACTTGTTATAAATGGTGGAAAGTCGTGGTCGCAGCAGTTGTTTGCCCAGAGAGAGGAAGGAAGAGGTATGAAGTCATCTTCACTTCATCATCCCATACAACAAGCATCCGTCTCTCAACAAGTTATCCTGATGTTGTGTCTGCACGTTTGAGCACCCAGACACAGGAACAAGCAGGATCCCGCCGAAATTTACCGAATTTCTTCGAGAATTGTAAGTGGCGTCCCAATGACCCCATGCTGTTTCTCAAGTCACATGTTCAGCGTCACTTGTATGTTGCTGTTGTTGTTCAGCTCAGCACAGCTGTTTCAGCAAGCCAGAGGTGAGTTTCGTGGTGATTTCTGCGTCCAGTGTGAGTTCTCCACGTGTTTGTGGGAGGAGGAACTGGCCGCTCCTTGCCTCGCCCTGCTGTACTCTCACACCTCACCAGCCTACCATACACCACTCACCACTACCCACTCCCTCTGCTGTGTTTTCTGCTGTTTTCCATGTGAATTCATTGCTAGAACTGTGTTATCCGAGTGCCCGAGGCCACTCGAAGCTACGTGGATCAGCATGCCACGTAGATCACGACGCCACGTGGATCCCGACACCACGTGGGTGTGGGCGATGTCACGTGGATCTACCAGCCACGTGAGTTACCAGATGTCCCAGGCCTCATGCTGTGGTCTGCTGCCCACATCACATCGACGTCACCCACGATGCTGGCCGACTTCATGACGCCACGATATCTGCTGACGTCACCTAACGATGTCTGTCTGACGTCACCTCGAGATGTCTGCTGACGTCACAGTGCTGCTGACGTCATCACTCCTGACATAACATGATGTCACCATCGAGTGTTCAGTAATTATTAAAATATTGTCGAGAAGACTCAGAGAAGATATATGTCGTGTGTTAATTCCTCTCAGTCAGTGTTCTCATATTTTAGTATATGTCTTAGTGTCAGTTTTGTGCACAGAAAAGCATCATTTGCTAGTTTAAGCCATGTTGTACCGCATGTACCACTGGTGTGTTTAAAGTTTCCATGTGTCCAGTGAGGTCTGAGCCAGACCTGAGTAGCACCACTGTGCAAAGTCACCCAATATGACCAGTGTGTATGACAGCTGATGTCAAGACAGCCCCGAGAGACCGAGCCCTCTTGTACAGAAAGCTTTTATGCTCGTTGCTCATTATGTTCTGCAGAATCGCACCTGCTACGATTCCCATTGAGATTTGTTTCACTTCACCTCAAGACCTTCAGAATGCAGTTATATGTAGAGAAACAAGTCTGGGGACTCTTAGACTAACCTCTGCTACAACTCCAACTGCCAAGAGAATGATACTCGTCAAGCCGCAGTCAGCCCTGTCGGCAGGCGCTGTGTCAGCCTCGTGTCACAAGCTTCAGTGAGCAGCCTGCACAAAGATGATGTCACTTTGACTGCTAGCTCTCTCACTGCAGTCTGGAGTATGATGTTACGACTCCCAGATGTTTCGCCCAGTCGACTCTGCCTCGACTCTCTCCACAACTCATTCCACGCTCACCGGCAGTGACAGCCCAGCGACAGTACCAGTCGAGAAGTGTCCTCCTGAGTCGCTTGCCAGAAGTCCTGCCCAGTTGCCGAGTTTTGTCGACGCCTCACTCGAGGGCACCAGCATGTCGTGCACCAGGTTGAGTGAAACCTGCAGCGACTCCTACGATGACTGCTTCACCGTTCCAGAGGAGACCGTACCCTGTTACGTCACAGCTCAGCCGCAGCAATGTCTCCCGTCTCCCGTGTTGCAGTATCTGTCCAGACACAGGAAGGCGTGCAGTGATGCACTTCGATGCTCACTGCCTTTGACCACGATGTTTAGCACACCCCATATGTTTTTTTCTTCCCTCCCTGTAGGAAGTTTTTTTTTTCCATGGCCAAATGTATATATATGTTTTTATTTTGTGTTCTGTGCCCAGTTCCTACGAGAGGGAGACAGAGTTTCTTTTACCACCAGTATTGTCGCGTCGGGACGATGCGTGGTAGGTGGCCGATCATATGTAGACAGCCTGCACTGTCTGCACAGACAGCCCATGCTGTCTGCCAGCTTAGTTCATATTTCGTGCCATGCTGGTGCTGCCACCTATAGGCGTTGCCACTTCAGCCTGCCTGCCATTGACTCGCTCTCACTCTCACTGCGGCCTACCAGGAAGACACAAGGCCTACTCCTAGCTCTCTCTCGTGGGATGGCCCAGCCCGGGCCATGGGCACAACACACAAGCCTATGTACCCACCACGACTTAACAATAAAGTAAGAAGCCTCCGAAGATGCATCATTTACTACCCGCTACCAGAACACTAAACAAACTCGTTATAGTACCCTGACTTACTGTATAGAATACACTGTGTGGCTTCCCTGACTTACTATATAGACTACACTGAGTGGCTTCCCTGACTTACTGTATATACACTACACTGCGTGGCTACCCTGACTTACTGTATATACACTACACTGCGTGGCTACCCTGATTTACTGAATAGACTACACTGTGTGGCTTCCATGACTTACTATATACACTACACTGTGTGGCTTCCCTGACTTACTGTATATACACTACACTGGGTGGCTACCCTGACTTACTGTATATACAGTACACTGCGTGACTTCCCTGACTTACTGTATATACACTACACTGTGTGGCTAACCTGACTTACTTTATAGACTACACTGTGTGGCTTCCCTGACTTACTATATATACACTAGACTGTGTGGGTACCCTGACTTACTCTATAGACTACACTGTGTGGCTTCTCTGACTTTCTATATAGACTACACTGTGTGGCTTCCCTTACTTACTGTATGTACACTACACTGCGTGGCTACCCGGATTTACTGTATAGACTACACTTTGTGGCTTCCCTGACTTATTATATACACTACACTGTGGCTTTCCTGACTTACTGTATATACACTACACTGTGTGGCTACCCTGACTTACTGTATATACACTACACTGTGTGCCTACCCTGATTTACTGTATAGACTACACTGTGTGGCTTCCCTGACTTACTGTATATACACTACACTATGTGGCTAACCTGACTTACTTTATAGACTACACTGTGCGGCTTCCCTGACTTATTATATATACACTACACTGTGTGGGTACCATGACTTACTCTATAGACTACACTGTGTGGCTTCCCTGACTTACTATATAGACTACACTGTGTGGCTTCACTGCCTTACTGTATATACACTACACTGTGTGGCTACTCTGACTTACTGTATATACACTACACTGTGTGGCTACCCTGATTTACTGTATAGACTACACTGTGTGGCTTTACTGACTTACTATATACACTACACTGTGTGGCTTCCCTGACTTACTGTATATACACTACACTGTGTGGCTTCCCTGACTTACTATATAGAATATACTGTGTGGCTTCTCTGACTTACTGTATATACACTACACTGTGTGGCTTCCCTGACTTACTGTATATACACTACACTGTGTGGCTACCCTGACTTACTGTATATACACTACACTGTGTGGCTACCCTGACTTACTGTATATACACTACACTGTGGCTAACCTGACTTACTGAATAGACTACACTGCGTGGCTTCCCTGACTTACTATATAAGCTATACTGTGTGGCTACCCTGACTTACTGTATATACACTACACTGTGTGGCTACCCTGACTTACTGTATATACACTACACTGTGTGGCTTCCCTGACTCACTTTATACATTACACTTTGTGGCTACCCTGACTTACTGTATATTCACTACACTGCGTGGCTTCCCTGACTTACTATATTCACTACACTGTGTGGCTTCCCTGACTTAGTATATAGACTACACTGTGTGGTTTCCCTGACTTACTATGTAGACTACACTGTGCGGCTTCCCTGACTTACTATATACACTACACTGTGTGGCTAACCTGACTTACTGTATAGACTACACTGTGTGGCTTCTCTGACTTACTATATAGACTACACTGTGTGGCTTCCCTGACTTACTATATATACACTACACTGTGTGGGTACCATGACTTACTCTATAGACTACACTGTGTGGCTTCCCTGACTTACTATATAGACTACACTGTGTGGCTTCACTGACTTACTGTATATACACTACACTGTG
The DNA here is from genome assembly GCF_038502225.1 of Cherax quadricarinatus. Taxonomy (NCBI): domain Eukaryota; kingdom Metazoa; phylum Arthropoda; class Malacostraca; order Decapoda; family Parastacidae; genus Cherax; species Cherax quadricarinatus. The sequence goes on along the minus strand of NW_027195909.1, from coordinate 104,606 downwards.
TGGCTACTCTGACTTACTGTATATACACTACACTGTGTGGCTACCCTGATTTACTGTATAGACTACACTGTGTGGCTTTACTGACTTACTATATACACTACACTGTGTGGCTTCCCTGACTTACTGTATATACAACACTGTGGCTAACCTGACTTACTGTATAGACTACACTGTGTGGCTTCCCTGACTTACTATATAGAATATACTGTGTGGCTTCTCTGACTTACTGTATATACACTACACTGTGTGGCTACCCTGACTTACTGTATATACACTACACTGAGTGGCTACCCTGACTTACTGTATATACACTATACTGTGTGGGTACCCTGACTTACTGTATATACACTACACTGTGTGGCTACCCTGATTTACTGTATAGACCACACTGTGTGGCTTCCCTGACTTACTATATACACTACACTGTGTGGCTACCCTGACTTACTGTATATACACTACACTGTGGCTACCCTGACTTACTGTATATACACTACACTGTGTGGCTACCCTGACTTACTGAATAGACTACACTGCGTGGCTTCCCTGACTTACTATATAAACTATATTGTGTGGCTACCCTGACTTACTGTATATACACTACACTGTGTGGCTACCCTGACTTACTGTATATACACTACACTGTGTGGCTTCCCTGACTCACTTTATACATTACACTGTGGCTACCCTGACTTACTGTATATTCACTACACTGCGTGGCTTCCCTGACTTACTATATTCACTACACTGTGTGGCTTCCCTGACTTAGTATATAGACTACACTGTGTGGTTTCCCTGACTTACTATATAGACTACACTGTGCGGCTTCCCTGACTTACTATATACACTACACTGTGTGGCTAACCTGACTTACTGTATAGACTACACTGTGTGGCTTCTCTGACTTACTATATAGACTACACTGTGTGGCTTCCCTGATTTACTATATACACTACACTGTGTAGCTCACCTGACTTACTGTTTAGACTACACTGTGGGGCTTCTATAACTGGTTTGTTTGGTAGGCTGTAGCAAGCGGGAAGTTAAATGATGAACTTCTTCGGAAGCTTCTTCGTTTATTGTTAAGTCGTAGTGGGTACACAGGCTTGTGTGTTTGTGCCCATGGCCCGGGCAGGGCCATCCCACGAGATAGAGCTGGGAGGCCTTGTGTCTTCCTGCTAGGCCGCTGTGTGAGTGAGAGAGAGGCAAGTCTGGGCATACTGAAGTGGCAAGGCCTACAGAGGGCAGCACCTGAGTGGCGCGAAATATGAACTAAGCTGGCAGACAGCAGGGGCTGTCTGCGCAGACAGTACAGGCTGTCTACATACGCTCGGCCACCTACCGTGCATCGTCCCGATGCGAAAATACTGGTGGTCTCGCTCGTAGGAACAGGGCACAGAGCACAAAATAAAAGCATATATATACATATGGACATGGAAAAAAAACTTCCTACAGGGAGGGAAGAAAAAAACATGTGGGGGTGTGCTAAACATCGTGGTCATAGGCAGTGAGCGTCGAAGGGCATCACTGCACGCCTTCCTGCGTCTGGACAGATACTGCAACACAGGAGACATCGCTGCGGCTGAGCTGTGACGTGAAAGGGTACGGTCTCCTCTGGAACGGTGAAGCAGACATCGTAGGAGTCGCTGCAGGTTTCACTCAACCTGGGGCACAACATGCTGGTGCCCTCGAGTGAGGCGTCGACGAAACTCGGCAACTGGGCAGGACTTCTGGCAAGCGACTCAGGAGGACACTTCTCGACTGGTACTGTCGCTGGGCTGTCACTGCCGGCGAGCGTGGAGCGAGTTGTGGAGTGAGTCGTGGCAGAGACGACTGGGCAAAACATCTGGGAGTCGTAACATCATACACCAGACTGCAGTGAGAGATCTAGCAGTCAAAGTGACATCTTCTATGTGCAGGCTGCTCACTGAAGCTTGTGACACGAGGCTGACACAGTGTGTCATTCTCTCGACAGTTGGAGTTATAGCAGAGGTTAGTCTAAGCATCCCCAGACTTGTTTCTCTACATATAACTGCACTGTGAAGGTCTGTAGGTGAAGTGAAACAAATCTCGATGGGAATCGTAGCAGGTACGATTGTGCAGAACATCACGAGCGACGAGCATAAAAGCTTTCTGTACAAGAGGGCTCGGTCACTCGGGGCTGTCTGATAGCTGTCAAACACACTGGTCACACGGGTGACTTAGCACAGTGGTGCTACTCAGGTCTGGCTCAGACCTCACTGGACACACGGAAACTTTAAAACACACCGCGGTACAACATGGCTTAAACTAGCAAATGATGCTTTTCTGTGCACAAAACTGACACTAAGACATATTAAAATGTGAGAACACTGACTGAGAGGAATTAATTAACACACGACATATATTTTCTCTCAATCTTCTCGACAATACTAAAATAATTACTAGAAACACTCGATGTGACATCATGTGATGTCGCGAGGTGACGTCAGCAGCACTGTGACGTCAGCAGACATCTCGAGGTGACGTCAGCAGACATCTCGAGGTGACGTCAGCAGACATCTCGAGGTGACGTCAGCAGACATCTCGAGGTGACGTCAGGCAGACATCGTGACGTCATGAAGTCGGGCAGCATCGTGGGTGACGTCAATGTGATGCGAGTAGCAGACCACAGCATGTGGCCTGGGACATCTGGTAACTCACGTGGCTGGTAGATCCACGTGACATCGCCCACACCCATGTGGCGTCGTGATCCACGTGGTGTCGTGATCTACGTGGCATGCTGGTCCACGTAGCTTCGAGTGGCCTCGGGCACTCGGATACACAGCTCTGGCAATGAATTCACATGGAAAACAGCAGAAAACACAGCAGAGGGAGTGGGCAGTGGTGAGTGGTGTATGGTAGACAGGTGAGCGTGGAGCGTGGGTGAGTGTATGGCGAAAGAACATCTGGCAGTCTCTCCTCCTCCCACCCACAAACACAGGGAAACACACTGGATGCAGAAATCACCTCAAGACTCACCTCTGGCTTGCTGAAACAGCTGTGCTGAGCTGAACAACAACAGCAGTATACAAGTGACGTTGAACACGTGACTTGAGAAACAGCGTGGGACACTGTAGCGTGGGACGCTGTAGCGTGGGGTCACATACAATTCTCGGAGAATTTCGGCAAATTTCGGCTGGATCCTGCTTGTACCTGTGTCTGGATGCTCAAACGTGCAGACACGACATCAGGATAACTCGTTGAGAGACGGATGCTTCTTGTGTAGGGTGATGAAGTGAAGATGACTTCATACCTCTTCCTCCCTCTCTCCAGGCAAACACAACTGCTGCGAGCACCGCTGGTACCAATATAACGGGCTTGTTTGGTAGGCTGTAGCAAGCGGGTAGTTAAATGATAAACTTCTTCGGAGGCTTCTTCGTTTATTGTTAAGTCGTAGTGGGTACACAGGCTTGTGTGTTTGTGCCCATGGCCCGGGCAGGGCCATCCCACGAGAGAGAGCTGGGAGGCCTTGTGTCTTCCTGCTAGGCTCCTGTGTGAGTGAGAGAGAGGCAAGTCTGGGCATACTGAAGTGGCAAGGCCTACAGAGGGCAGCACCTGAGTGGCGCAAAATATGAACTAAGCTGGCAGACAGCAGGGGCTGTCTGTGCAGACAGTACAGGCTGTCTACACTTCCCTGACTTACTATATAGACTACACTGTGTGGCTTCCCTGACTTTCTATATACACTACACTGTGGTTTCCCTGACTTTCTATATAAACTACACTGTGTGGCTTCCCTGACTTACTGTATAGACTACACTGTGTGGCTGTCCTGACTTACTATATAGACTACACTGTGTGGCTACCCTGATTTACTGAATATACACTACAGTGTGTTTATCCTGACTTACTGTATATACACTACACGGTGTGGCTATTGTAACTTCCTGTATATACACTATACTGTGTGCCTACCCTGTCCTACTACATAGAATACACTGCGTGATAACTCTGAGTTAATTAATAACATTATCAAAAGTCCTTCATAACAATCTCTTATCTTCCTCACATCCGTCAACACAACTCTCTCTCTAGCTGGTATTCACACAGTTGACGTACTTATCTGATTTAACTTCTAATGTTATAATGATGACTCATATTTATTGTATTTTAAAGCTAAGGTTTAAATATGTAGGAAATGCTATGCATTACAAGCGACTTTCTACATAGTAGTATGTCAGCTGTACCTGTTTACCTTGTACATGTGAAGATATTATTACTGTTATTATTATTATTATTATTATTATTATTATTATTATTATTATTATTATTATTATTATTATTATTATTATTATTATTATTATTATTATTATTATTATTATTATTATTATTATTATTATTATTATTATTATTATTATTATTACTATTATTATTATTATTATTATTATTATTATTATTATTATTATTATTATTATTATTATTATTATTATTATTATTATTATTATTATTATGATTATTATTATTATTATTATTATTATTATTATTATTATTATTATTATTATTATTATTATTATTATTATTATTATTATTATTATTATTATTATTATTTTTTTTTTTTATTATCACACCGGCCGATTCCCACCAAGGCAGGGTGGCCCAAAAAAGAAAAACTTCCACCATCATTCACTCCATCACTGTCTTGCCAGAAGGGTGCTTTACACTACAGTTTTTAAACTGCAACATTAACACCCCTCCTTCAGAGTGCAGGCACTGTACTTCCCATCTCCAGGACTCAAGTCCGGCCTGCCGGTTTCCCTGAATCCCTTCATAAATGTTACTTTGCTCACACTCCAACAGCACGTCAAGTATTAAAAACCATTTGTCTCCATTCACTCCTATCAAACACGCTCACGCATGCCTGCTGGAAGTCCAAGCCCCTCGCACACAAAACCTCCTTTACCCCCTCCCTCCAACCCTTCCTAGGCCGACCCCTACCCCGCCTTCCTTCCACTACAGACTGATACACTCTTGAAGTCATTCTGTTTCGCTCCATTCTCTCTACATGTCCGAACCACCTCAACAACCCTTCCTCAGCCCTCTGGACAACAGTTTTGGTAATCCTGCACCTCCTCCTAACTTCCAAACTACGAATTCTCTGCATTATATTCACACCACACATTGCCCTCAGACATGACATCTCCACTGCCTCCAGCCTTCTCCTCGCTGCAACATTCATCACCCATGCTTCACACCCATATAAGAGCGTTGGTAAAACTATACTCTCATACATTCCCCTCTTTGCCTCCAAGGACAAAGTTCTTTGTCTCCACAGACTCCTAAGTGCACCACTCACTCTTTTTCCCTCATCAATTCTATGATTCACCTCATCTTTCATAGACCCATCCGCTGACACGTCCACTCCCAAATATCTGAATACGTTCACCTCCTCCATACTCTCTCCCTCCAATATGATATTCAATCTTTCATCACCTAATCTTTTTGTTATCCTCATAACCTTACTCTTTCCTGTATTCACCTTTAATTTTCTTCTTTTGCACACCCTACCAAATTCATCCACCAATCTCTGCAACTTCTCTTCAGAATCTCCCAAGAGCACAGTGTCATCAGCAAAGAGCAGCTGTGACAACTCCCACTTTGTGTGTGATTCTTTATCTTTTAACTCCACGCCTCTTGCCAAGACCCTCGCATTTACTTCTCTTACAACCCCATCTATAAATATATTAAACAACCACGGTGACATCACACATCCTTGTCTAAGGCCTACTTTTACTGGGAAAAAATTTCCCTCTTTCCTACATACTCTAACTTGAGCCTGACTATCCTCGTAAAAACTCTTCACTGCTTTTAGTAACCTACCTCCTACACCATACACTTGCAACATCTGCCACATTGCCCCCCTATCCACCCTGTCATACGCCTTTTCCAAATCCATAAATGCCACAAAGACCTCTTTAGCCTTATCTAAATACTGTTCACTTATATGTTTCACTGTAAACACCTGGTCCACACACCCCCTACCTTTCCTAAAGCCTCCTTGTTCATCTGCTATCCTATTCTCCGTCTTACTCTTAATTCTTTCAATTTTAACTCTACCATACACTTTACCAGGTACACTCAACAGACTTATCCCCCTATAATTTTTGCACTCTCTTTTATCCCCTTTGCCTTTATACAAAGGAACTATGCATGCTCTCTGCCAATCCCTAGGTACCTTACCCTCTTCCATACATTTATTAAATAATTGCACCAACCACTCCAGAACTATATCCCCACCTGCTTTTAACATTTCTATCTTTATCCCATCAATCCCGGCTGCCTTACCCCCTTTCATTTTACCTACTGCCTCACGAACTTCCCCCACACTCACAACTGGCTCTTCCTCACTCCTACAAGATGTTATTCCTCCTTGCCCTATACACGAAATCACAGCTTCCCTATCTTCATCAACATTTAACAATTCCTCAAAATATTCCTTCCATCTTCCCAATACCTCTAACTCTCCATTTAATAACTCTCCTCTCCTATTTTTAACTGACAAATCAATTTGTTCTCTAGGCTTTCTTAACTTGTTAATCTCACTCCAAAACTTTTTCTTATTTTCAACAAAATTTGTTGATAACATCTCACCCACTCTCTCATTTGCTCTCTTTTTACATTGCTTCACCACTCTCTTAACTTCTCTCTTTTTCTCCATATACTCTTCCCTCCTTGCATCACTTCTACTTTGTAAAAACTTCTAATATGCTAACTTTTTCTCCCTTACTACTCTCTTTACATCATCATTTCACCAATCGCTCCTCTTCCCTCCTGCACCCACTTTCCTGTAACCACAAACTTCTGCTGAACACTCTAACACTACATTTTTAAACCTACCCCATACCTCTTCGACCCCATTGCCTATGCTCTCATTAGCCCATCTATCCTCCAATAGCTGTTTATATCTTACCCTAACTGCCTCCTATTATTATTATTACAAAATAAGATAAGAGAGGACCTTACGACGACGTTTCGGTCCGACTTGGACCATTTACAAAGTCACACTAACGACAAGGAGAGCAGGATGTGTATATATAGGCAGGAGGTGGTAGCAGTAGTAGTAGTGGTGGTGGTAGTAATAATGAGGAGGTAGTAAGAGTAGGAGGGGCCAGTCAAATACTAAGAAAGAGGAGCACTGCAAGGGAGCTGGTGCCCACAAAGGAGCTGGTGCCCACAAGGAAGCTGGTGCCCACAGATGGTATGAGCAAGAACACCGAGGGGGTGAAAACAAATAAATAAATAAAGAAAGAAGGAACAAATACACAGGGCAGAAGACAGACAAAACAAGGGGGAAAAAGGAAAGATGAAAGGGGAAGAGGGAGAAGAAGAAAAAAGGAGGAATTAGGTTTGGTCACGAGTGTTCTGAAGTTTGGAGCATTTTATCCATAAACCTGATAGTCCTGTACGTCCTATCATATCCTCTAGAGGTTCTGTCTCTTATTCTCTTGCTTCTTGGTTGGCCAAAACCCTCACTCCCTTTCTTGGTACTTTTTCTCCTGCCCGCCTCCGTCACTCTAAAGACTTCTTTGAACGGGTTCGCTCTCTCCCGACCTGTAAGATACTTAGTCTTGACGTTGAGTCCCTCTTCACCAATGTCCCTCTTGATGTTGTCCTTGATTTGATTAGAGAGAAGGCCCATGAAGGGTTTCTACATCTCCCTATACCTACTGATGTCTTTCTTGATCTTATCCGCCTCTGTGTGGCCTCTAATTCCTTTTCCTTCCAAGGGAAATATTATTCTCAAACCTTCGGTGTCGCTATGGGCTCTCCTCTCTCTCCTGTCCTTGCTAATCTTTACATGGAATACTTCGAGACTGTTCTTCTTCCTACCATCGATGTGCAACCTTCACTCTGGCTCCAGTATGTGGATGATATCATCGCTCTGTGGCTGTTAATAATCTTGCCCCTTCCATTAAGTTTAAAGCTGAATGGGAATCTAATTCCTTGCTTCCTTTTCTTGATGTCCATGTCCACCGCTCAGATACAGGTTTTGCCTTTTCCGTTTACCGCAAACCTATGCACAGTGGCATGTATATTCACTACTTTTCCTATCATGCTTCTTCTGTCAAGAAAAGTGTTCTTATGTCCCACTCTCTCCGTGCTCTCCGCATCTGTGATCCTCAGTTCCTTCAAGCAGAAATTTCTACTCATAATAATTCGTTTTCCCGTCTTCGTTACCCTTCCCGTTTCATTGACTCTGCCTTCTCACGTGCTAAACGTAATTTCTTCTCTCCCAAACTCTCTACTCCTGGGAACTCTTTTGTCCTCTGCCTTCCTTACATTTCCGGTCATTCTAATCTCAACAACTCTCTCTGTTCCTTAGACATCAAACTTACTTTCCGCCAGACTAGCACGTTTCGCACTAATCTCGTTCATACCTCTCTTCCCTCTACAGATGTTCCTGGTGTCTACACTATTTCTTGCTCTTCCTGTCCTCTTCAATACTTTGGAGAAACTGGTCGATCTCTTTCTGACAGACTTAGGGAGCACAAAAATAGTGTTAGGTTTGCCGACACTAACAATGCTCTTTTCTGTCACATCAGAGATCACAACCATCCTATTGACTTGTCTTCTGCTAAAACTGTCTTCCCTACATCCAACTGATTCAATCCTCCCTAATACACAACTTTACTTGTATGAATCTTAGTCCTGGCTACGTCTCTGTAGATGCCTTCCTATCCCACTACACTGTAATATGCTCCAAACTTCAGAACACTCGTAACTTAAGCTGATTCCTACTTTTTTGTTCTTTTTCCTCTTCCCCTTTCCTGTTTCCTTTTTCTCTATTGGGCTGCCTTCTGTGTATTTGTTCCTTCTTTATTTACTTATTTATTTCTTCGCCCACCCCCTCGGTGTTCTTGTTCTTACCCTCTATGGGCACCAGCTCCCTTGTGGGCACCTAGCACCATTGCAGTGCTCCTCTTTCTTAGTATTTGACTGGCCCCTCATACTCTTACTAGCTCCCCACTATTACTTCCTTCCCTCCACTACTACTACTACTACTACTACCACCTCCTGCCTATATATACCCATCCTGCTCTTCTTTATGTTAGTGTGACTTTGTAAATGGTCCAAGTCGGACTGAAACGACGTGTAAACTCCTCTCTTCTTGTGCTGGTTATTTGTGTATCGTTCCAGTCATGGTATTGTGCCTTTTATTTTTTTTCGTTTTGTACTTGTACAAAATTATTAAATTTTACTTTAACATAAATGAAATATATTTAAAGGAATATATGAAAATTTTACAAAGAATTAATTTTAAATCACTACTTGCTAATTGACGAATGTTACCTTTTTGGACGATATATATATATATATATATATATATATATATATATATATATATATATATATATATATATATATATATATATATATATATATATATATATATATATGTTGTTGCAACCCCTGAATGGGTTGCAATGTATATTATTTATATATAATACATGTATATTACCTTTTCATATAATTTTATATTGCTTATATTTGTGATAATAGCAAAATCGTAAATATATGACTTTATATTATAATTTTACTTAGTTTCCTTTTGTTAGGTAGGAAGTAACACATATTATATGCTCATAGTTCAAGTCTTGAGTGTCTAACTACTGTAATTATCGCTTGTGCCTTGTTACTCTGCCGGCTTCTTGCTGGGCGACAGCAGTCCACGGAGCTATCATGTGATCGAGGGGGGGTGTCCTCACCTCGCCTGAAGTATTCAGTCTGGTCTAGACTCTCTTGGTGGTTGGACAGATTATCTGTCTCATTATTCTTGTTAGTTCTGTAGAACTCTGTTCACAGAACATTGTATAGACTTAGTGATTTTCGACGTTGTACTGAGGTTGTGTGTCGCATAGACACTCTGAGCAACTCAGGTCCTGAGCTGTAGCTTCTGACCTAACTTGTACTGGTATCTGTGTATTATCACAGTCGGGGATTTTCTTATGCTGACCTTAGATTCAGTAGTATGGGAGTTTTGTGACTTTTGTGGAGGATCTGCAGATGGTCCCAACTTAGTGTCTTTATATTATCTCCTTGTTCATGATTTTGTGTCGCAGTTGTTTGTTATATTGCTATTGGGCTTAGCATTCTTTTTATTGTTCAAGTAGACTGTTCTGATTGCCAGTTGGTCAAGAAGTTAGTTTATTTGTGGACTTTGTCAGTCACTTGTTTAAGTCTAGTCGAGTCATGAGACATAGTGAACTACTTAGAGCACTTACACACATACACACAAACTTACTTGTACATATTTGTAATATCTTATTAAATGTTAATGTACCAGATGGTACTTAGGACTTATAAATGTGATATGTGCTTTCAGCACAATAATACTGTACATGAGAGAAGTGATTAATATTATTTTGATTACTGTGATTGATTTAATTTAATATGATATACCTCTAGATGATAATTAATAAATTTATTAAATTTTAATTTATCTAGTTAGTAGCCTACCAGTTGTAATCCTGAAGCACTATTGAATCATATTGAATTCTAATGGATAATTGGACAAGGATACTGACTAATTGTTACAAAAACCCAGTAACAGGCTGGATGCTAGAAGGGCAGTCCTTTCTAGTATTCACTGGAGATCTCTAAGCTTTTAGAATCGCGCTTTTTGTAACAAATGGAGGCCTGTCCGGGAGGCTCTGGATCCAAGGTGTTGGAGAAATTGTCTGGTTTGACATACTAGTAACTCTATGCTCAAACACTTTGAGTACTTTCCTAATCTGAAGACTTTGAGTTTAGTCTTGTACAACATACCGGGTGGATGTATGTACTTGACTGAGTCTCTTGATCCAAGGAGATGGAAATACTGTTTATGAGCTCTAGCTCTAAGACAACTAACACTAAAATTCCTATTAGGATTATAGTTTCTCATAATCACTGTTGTGATAGAAACACAGGCCTTATCTCTAGGCTTTATTGAACATAGAATCTTCATAGTACTTCTGCAACAACAAAATATAATGACTAGTACATCTAATAATGGCTTCTACAGGGATGGTGATGTCTTGCATATGTCAAGAGAAAAGTTATAACTACAGGCCACATATTTAAACTCACCATGTAATCTGCATCGCTGATAAATGGATAAAGTAGGAGAGAATCACACACCATGTGTTAGTGCCCATGACACACACCAAACTGTTGTTGTTGTTAAGGGCCCCTAGAGGTGGTGCAGTATTATCCTGCTGCTGCTCCCCACAGGACCAGTATCACTACAATCTCCCCCTTCTAAAATATCAGAGACAGTAATCTCCCAAACTGTTAGGTGGGCGACGTACACGTCCCGACCTTCGTAGCCCTTGAGCCTCTTCACCAGGTTCGATATTTTCCAGCGGGGTTTGATTAACTGCTGGAGCAGAATCCTCTATTTCCATAGGGGTAGTCTCAAGGGGCTTTCCAGGAGAAAACGAAGCATCTTTCACATCTATTGGTGTATCTTGAGATTCCACACTAATAGGGATTTCAACTGGGGCTAAATGTCTTGTAGATACTGTAGTCTCTTCACCATTTTGGTAGCGAATGTGGGTGTAATGTGGATTAGCTTGCAGGAGCTCTACCTCTTCCACTAAAGGATCCGTCTTGTTCATCCTACGGTGACTCTTCAGGAGAACGGGTCCAGGATGACATAACCAAGTGGGCACGGAGGTTCCCGTAGAGGAACGACGTGAATAGTTGAGGAGTCTTTCATGAGGGGTTGCATTAGTAGCTGTGCACAGCAGTGATCTAATAGAGTGAAGAGCATCAGGTAGGACAGTTTGCCAGTGTTGAACAGGTAGATTGCGCGACTTTAATGTCATTGTAACTGCCTTCCATATAGTACCATTGAACCGCTCCACTTGACCATTGCCTTGAGGGTTGTAGCTTGTTGTTCTGCTGCAGGCAATACCTTTGCTAGCCAAAAACTCCTGAAGTTCGTTACTCATGAACGAGGATCCCCTGTCTGAATGGATATAAGCTGGCATACCAAAAATAGAGAACAACTGTGAAAGACAACTAATAACAGTTGAAGCAGCCATATTTGCACAGGGGAATACAAAGGGAAACCTTGAATATTCATCTACTATGTTAAGGAAATACCTATTCTGATTTGTGCTTGGTAGAGGTCCTTTGAAATCTATATTCAATCTTTCGAAAGGCTGGGTGGATTTTATGAGATGAGTCTTCTCTGGCTGATGAAAGTTTGGCTTGCACTCTGCTCAGTGTTCAGTGGTCAGTCGTCACGTGAGGTCACAGACCCTGAGCTGCTTGGGGATTAGCGTGGACGGTTACAAAGCATGGCTTGCTTCTACAGTGTTTTAAAAGCTGAGGTTGGAGAGTTGAAGGAGGAGGTCTTGCTTCTCCAGGAGGAGATTAGGAGGCTGAAGGTCCACCTCAATGGGCCTGGGAGAGAGTGTGAGGTGGTTGGAGATGTGGGGAATGAGGCTTCTAGCAGTGAGGTGCAGTCTGTCTCTCACTGTGAGGAGGCTGTTGGTGGGGTGGTAGCAACGGCTACCAGCAGTGAGGTGCAGCCCAGCACCTGCTACAAGTGGCGAGTTGTTCACAGTAATGGGAGGCGCATCAGAGTAAGGAAAGTTAAGAGTGCAGATCTGAAGGTAGGAAATCGCTTCTCTGTTCTCCAGGATGAATGTACTTCAGTGGCCAGTGAAGGTAAGGGTACTACTGCCCCTGCTAATGAAGGTAAGCGCATTCTTGTGGTTGGTGACTCTCAGGTAAGATATGTTGATCGTGCTTTTTGTAATAGGAATAAGAAGATGAGAGATAGAGTGTGCTTCCCTGGAGCTGGTGTTGGGGACATTGTCAACAGACTGGATAATATCATGTCAGGTAATGGGAACAAGCCCATTATCTGTCTCAGTGCTGGTGGAAATGATATTGGGAAGGGTAGGAGAGAAGAGCTGCTAGATAAGTACAGGTCAGCTATAGATTTCATTAAGTCTAAGGGAGGGATCCCAATCATATGTAGCATCTTGCCTAGAAGGGGAGTAGGAAATGAATGGTTGTCTAGGGCAATTGGTGTAAATTGCTGGCTAGACAGATACTGCAAGGAACTTGCAATCCCATTCATTGACAACTGGAACAACTTTTATGGCAAACATGATATGTATGCAAGGGATGGGGTTCATCTCTCTGGGGCAGGGGTGGTAGCACTTGCAGACTCGATTGAGAAGGCCATTGGTGAAATGCCTATGATTTTAAACTGATGGAAGATAGAGGTATGGGTGTGTGTGGGAAACAAGCAGGTTGCAACACTAGGGTTGGAAACAGTAAATGTATAAAAGGCATTCAGCATGAAGTTATAAATAAAGACAATAGAACAGGTCAGCAAACAAAGGGGGACAGCAGAGGGCAGCAAGGGACTAGCTCCCTTAAGGTTTACTATACTAATAGCAGGAGTGTTAGAAATAAGATAGATGAGCTAAGATTAATTGCAAGTGCAGGAAACATAGACATTATTGCTATAACAGAGACCTGGCTCAATCTGAAAGATAGAGAGATGCCCTCTGAATGTCACATACAAGGCTATAAATTATTCCACACTGACAGGGTCAACAGGAAAGGTGGTGGAGTAGCGATGTATGTCAGAGACAATTTAAATTGTTGTGTTAGACAAGATATTAAATTAGAAGCGTCAGCCACTGAATCTGTTTGGTTACAGCTTCTCGAGGGCCGAGAAAAACTAATTTTGGGTGTGATTTACAGGGCCCCAAATCTTGATAGGGAGTGCAGTAAACTTCTATGGGACGAAATTCGTAAGGCATCTACATACGAAAATGTTGTGCTAATGGGAGATTTCAACTATAGACAGATTGACTGGAGCAATTTGACAGGAAATTTAGAGTCGGGTGACTTTCTTGATACGATCCAGGATTGTTTTTTAAAACAGTTTGTGACAGAGCCAACTAGGGGAAATAACCTCCTTGACTTGGTTCTTGCCAGTAGGGAAACACTAATTAATAATCTTGAGGTTAATGATGAGCTTGGGGAGAGTGATCACAAATCACTCAGTTTTAACATATCATGGAATTCCCCTAATAATGGCAATCAAGTCTCCGTCCCTGACTTTCGCTTGGCTGATTTCATAGGACTGAAAAATTACTTAGGTGGGCTGAACTGGAATGACCTGACTAGGGGTCAGGTAGGTGGTGATGGTTGCCGATATGATGCTTTCCAGGGCATAGTTCTAGCTGCTCAGTCAAATTATGTTCCAAATAGGGAAATCAGATCAAACAAAAATGATCCTAAATGGATGAACAATAGATTAAAATATCTGATTGGTCAAAAGAGAGGCATATATAGGCAAATCAAAAGAGGAGAGGGGCAATTAAGAAATCGATATATTCAGTTAAAGAGAGAAATAAAAAAGGGAATTAGAAAAGCAAATAGAGATTATGAGGTTAAAGTTGCAAGAGAATCGAAGACTAACCCAAAAGGATTCTTTCAGGTATACAGAAGTAAGATCAGGGACAAGATAGGCCCACTCAAAAGTTCCTCGGGTCAGCTCACTGACAGTGATAAGGAAATGTGTAGAATTTTTAACACATACTTCCTCTCAGTTTTTACACAGGAGGATACCAGCGATATTCCAGTAATGATAAATTATGTAGAACAGGACGATAATAAACTGTGCACTATTAGGGTCACAAGTGACATGGTCCTTAGGCAAATAGATAAATTAAAACCTAACAAATCCCCAGGCCCTGATGAACTGTATGCAAGGGTTCTAAAGGAATGTAAAGAGGAGCTTAGCACACCTTTGGCTAATCTTTTCAACATATCACTACAAACTGGCATGGTGCCAGATAAGTGGAAAATGGCAAATGTGATACCTATTTTCAAAACAGGTGACAGGTCCTTAGCTTCGAACTATAGACCAATAAGCCTAACCTCCATAGTGGGAAAATTTATGGAATCAATAATTGCCGAGGCAGTTCGTAGCCACCTTGAAAAGCATAAATTAATCAACGAATCTCAGCATGGTTTTACAAAGGGGCGTTCCTGCCTTACGAATTTATTAACTTTTTTCACTAAGGTATTTGAGGAGGTAGATCATGGTAATGAATATGATATTGTGTATATGGACTTCAGTAAGGCTTTTGACAGGGTCCCACATCAGAGACTATTGAGGAAAATTAAAGCACATGGAATAGGAGGAGAAATTTTTTCCTGGATAGAGGCATGGTTGACAAATAGGCAGCAGAGAGTTTGCATAAATGGGGAGAAATCAGAGTGGGGAAGCGTCACGAGCGGTGTTCCACAGGGGTCAGTGTTGGGCCCCCTGCTGTTCACAATCTACATAAACGACATAGATGAGGGCATAAAGAGCGACATCGGCAAGTTTGCCGATGACACCAAAATAGGCCGTCGAATTCATTCTGACGAGGACATTCGAGCACTCCAGGAAGATTTGAATAGACTGATGCAGTGGTCGGAGAAGTGGCAGATGCAGTTTAATATAGACAAATGCAAAGTTCTAAATGTTGGACAGGACAATAACCATGCCACATATAAACTAAATAATGTAGATCTTAATATTACGGATTGCGAAAAAGATTTAGGAGTTCTGGTTAGCAGTAATCTGAAACCAAGACAACAGTGCATAAGTGTTCGCAATAAAGCTAATAGAATCCTTGGCTTCATATCAAGAAGCATAAATAATAGGAGTCCTCAGGTTGTTCTTCAACTCTATACATCCTTGGTTAGGCCTCATTTAGATTATGCTGCACAGTTTTGGTCACCGTATTACAGAATGGATATAAATTCTCTGGAAAATGTACAAAGGAGGATGACAAAGATGATCCCATGTATCAGAAACCTTCCCTATGAGGATAGACTAAGGGCCCTGAAACTGCACTCTCTAGAAAGACGTAGAATTAGGGGGGATATGATTGAGGTTTATAAGTGGAAGACAGGAATAAATAAAGGGGATGTAAATAGTGTGCTGAAAATATCTAGCCTAGACAGGACTCGCAGCAATGGTTTTAAGTTGGAAAAATTCAGATTCAGGAGGGATATAGGAAAGTACTGGTTTGGTAATAGAGTTGTGGATGAGTGGAACAAACTCCCAAGTACAGTTATAGAGGCCAGAACGTTGTGTAGCTTTAAAAATAGGTTGGATAAATACATGAGTAGATGTGGGTGGGTGTGAGTTGGACCTGATAGCTTGTGCTAACAGGTCGGTTGCCGTGTTCCTCCCTTAAGTCAATGTGACCTGACCTGACTAGGTTGGGTGCATTGGCTTAAGCCGGTAGGGACTTGGACCTGCCTCGCATGGGCCAGTAGGCCTTCTGCAGTGTTCCTTCGTTCTTATGTTCTTATGTTCTTATGTTCATACTCTGCATGCTCTGATCACTTGTCGCACATCTTCCACTGAGTAGGGCATGTTCTTTGATTTGACAAAATGGTACAGGCGTGTAACTCCTGGGTGACACAAAGCCTTGTGGAGAGCTGAGAGTGATTGCAAATCATGACATGCTGCTCCACAGTGGGACCTAGAGAATGCATCAGGTGAGATGTTCTCTTGACCCGGTCGGTACAGAATATCAAAGTCATAACACGATAGTTCCATCCTCCAGCGTAATATCTTGTCATTCTTTATCCTACTTTTGTGCCTCTTGTCGAACATATACATCACGGACCGTTGGTCAGTCCTTATGGTGAAATGTCTACCAGTTAAATAATGCCTCCAGTGGCGAACTGCTTCTATGATGGCCTGGGCTTCCTTTTCTACAGCAGCATAACATTTCTCTGATCCTTGAAAAGTTCTCGAAAAGAAGGCTACTGGTCGTCCTGCCTGAGATAAGACTGCAGCAATGGCAATGTCAGATGCATCCGTTTCCACTTCGAATGGTAGGGACTCATCAATGGCTTGAACTACTGAGTTTTCAATGTCCTGTTTGAGAGTATGGAAAGCGGCTTCTGCTTCCTTTGTCACAGGAAATGTGGTAGCACTCAGTGGGCGGACTTTACTTGAATAGTTGTAGATCCATTGTGAGTAATAAGCAAAGAGACCAAGAGTTCTTCGGAGTGACTTTTTGTCTTGAGGCATTGGAAGTTCCCGTAGAGGTCGTAGTCGTTCAGGGTCTGGGAATATTGAACCTCCTTCCACTACATAACCAAGGATGCTAAGCCTTTTAGTTGAAAAAATGCACTTTTCCTCATTGTAACTGATATTTTTCTTCTTGGCGGCTTCCAAAAACTTATCAAGGTTTGCATCATGTTCCTCCTGGGTCTTGCCACAAATGGTAACATTATCTAAATACACGTAGGTTCCCATGAGTTGCTCTTCCTGAATGAGTGAATCCATAATTCGTTGGAAGCAGGCTACCCCATTGGTGACTTCAAAAGGGACTCTGGTAAACTGATACAGGCCATCACTAGCCTGAAACGCTGTGTATGGTTTATCTTCATTCCTTATAGGGACTTGATGATAGGCACTCTGCAGATCAATTGTGCTAAACACGTAGTACTGAGCAATTTTGTTCACTGTATCGTCAATTCGAGGTAGAGGGTACCCATCAAGAAGTGTAAATTTGTTGATTGTCTCAGAGTAATCGATAGCCAGTCTCCGTTTCCTATAACCATCTTTAACAACAACAACCTGTGCACGCCAAGGGGAATCACTCGGTTCTATAATACCCTCCTTCAGCAGCCTCTGAGTTTCTTTCTCAATGAACATCCGATCCTCATAAGAATAGCGGCGTGACTTAGCTGATATAGGATGGCAATCCGCGGTAAGATTTGCAAACAGCTTTGGTGGGTCTACCCTTAAAGTGCTAAGTCCACAGACAACAAGAGGAGGCAGTTCACCTCCATATGTTAAGGTGACACTACCATGCAGCTTCTGAAAGTCCTGACCAAGGATAACATCAGAGCACAGTTGTAGCAGAATAGCTAAATGTACATCTTGATAATCCTTTCCATTAACTCTGAGATTTACCTTACAAAACCCTAAGGTCTGAATAGAGAGAGATGTTGATGCCATGGAAACGGTACCTGATGAGTGATGTAGAGTCAAGGAGAGCCGTTTAACTAAGTCAAGGTTGATGAAACTCTCTGAGCTGCCACTATCAATAAGACCATCTACTTCTGTTCCTTTGATGAATACTTTCACAACTGCCTTTGACAGTGAATTTGGAGTAGCCGCAGAAGTCACTGTTGCTAGAGTCGCATGTCACTGGAATGTGTGGAGGCACTAGCTCTTGTTGATGCATTAGCACGACATACTTTAGCAAAGTGACCTTTCTTGTTGCATTTATGGCACATTGCTTCACGAGCAGGACACTTTGGACGTGGATGTCTTGAAAAACCACAAAAGAAACACACCGTACCTGCTGCTGCTGTCACTGAGGCAGGTTCCCCAGTAACTTCATTGCAAGAGTCTTGGTCAGGAATTGCAGCACTTACCACTCGAGAAGGCTGAGTGGTACTGTATACTTCAGAATTCTTCTGGGCTGAATCTAGAGCTCTTGCCTGGTCAAAGGCAGCGGCTAAGTCGAGAGTTTTATTCTCCAATAAACGCTGCCTTATTATTGGTGATTGCAGGCCACTGATAAAAGCATCCCTGATGGACTCTTCACAATACTGAGCAGCTGTCACTGCTTGGAAGTGACAGTCCTTACCTAAAATTTTCAGTGCTTGAAAGTATTCCTCTAAGGACTCATCAATCTGCTGGCGGCGAGTTGCAAGGCGATAGCGTGCAAAGATTTCATTTGTAGGTTTAATATACTGAGACTTGAGGGTTTTGTTAGCATCTTCGTAGGTATTACACTCAGAAATAGCCTCATATATCTTAGGTGACACAAAATTGATGAGCAGACTTAGTTTATCTAGATCTTCTTTAGGAAGGGCTCCCAAGAAGTTTTCGAAAGTCTTAAACCAGTGCTTCCATTCCTGAGCAGCCGTTGATAAGCTGGGGTCACAGTCTAGCCTCTCAGGTTTCAGTAAACGCTCCATGTTGTGATGTAGTCTAGCGCAGGATCACCACCAGGTAGCCCAGGATTCTATGTTCAATAAATTGTTGTGATAGAAACACAGGCCTTATCTCTAGGCTTTATTGAACATAGAATCTTCATAGTACTTCTGCAACAACAAAATATAATGACTAGTACATCTAATAATGGCTTCTACAGGGATGGTGATGTCTTGCATATGTCAAGAGAAAAGTTATAACTACAGGCCACATATTTAAACTCACCATGTAATCTGCATCGCTGATAAATGGATAAAGTAGGAGAGAATCACACACCATGTGTTAGTGCCCATGACACACACCAAACTGTTGTTGTTGTTAAGGGCCCCTAGAGGTGGTGCAGTATTATCCTGCTGCTGCTCCCCACAGGACCAGTATCACTACAATCACTCTCTCGTAGAACACTTGTTTTCGTGATGTATGCCAAAATGAAACAGTTAATTGATACTCTGACTTTGTCTGAGTTAAGTACATTAAAACTTCAGACGTGTTGACAAGTAGCCAAATATCTCAGAGTGACGTATAACAGGAATTACACCGCAGAAACTGTCAGAGCTTTAATTAAAGATATATTGTTTCCTGCTCATACAGAGATGTCTGATTATGATTCAGATTCAGAAAGCCTAGTGTCACAATTAGGAAGTATGACTATTTGATTACTTAGAAGAAAGAGCAACTACGGCAGAAGTGTCTGAGCCTAGTGAACCTCTGCTCCTGCCTTCCCGCCTCACTGACACAATAGTACAGAGTATAGCTTGTAGTATGATTAAGCCTCATACTAGTACCGTGTATGCTACACCTGTATCTACTTATCCTAGACCAGATCTAGACTCTCTAGAGACGCCTGGACCAGGTGTCCGACTTATAGGAACACCCAGACTCATTTGTTATTTTCCCTACTCCTCCATTACCCACTGGTCCTATCTCTCAGGAACAGTTTGAGAGGCTTGAACGCCTCATTATGTTGCAGACTGCACAAATAGAGGCACTGAGGAAATTAAATGAAGAAGATTTCGAGAGAGAAAATGTTCGTCTCAGAAGACAACAGACTGATAGATCACAGGACACTATTAATGTGCAGAAAGCTGCATCCATGGTTCCTAAGTTTTTTGAAAGTGACTTAGACACCTATTTTGATGTGTTTGAGAACCAGGCACGTGCTATGAACTGGCAACGTAAGCACTGGGCTACCTTGTTGCACACAGCTTTGACAGGAAGAGCTCAAACTTGTACTGCTGCTTTACCATTTGCCAAGTACATTAGTTATGATACTGTCAAACTATTCAAGAGACATATAACTTGTTGCCTGTAAGTTATCAATGTGCATTTCGTACGTTACAACGACGACAACATCAAACTTGTGTAGAGCTTGCTCATGAGAGAAAAGTTGCATTTGAGAGATTGTGTAGGTCTGCCAAGTGTAACAACTATGACAGCCTTGTTCAGTTGTTACTACATGAAGAGTTTAACAACTGTATGTCTGCGGACATACAAGAATATCTGATCGATCATACTACCTCGGATATTCTGGAAACTGCAGCATTAGCAGACAATTACGAGATTTCTCACAAACTTGTACATATTAAACACAGAGAAACAAGGTAACTAAAAGTTGTCCTAGAAGTTGGCAACCTAAATCAGCTGCTCATTGCCGGTCTGACATACCTGCTACTGTAACTTCTCGTACCTTTACCAGGACAACTCACAATCCTGAATCTGTCTCTGTGGCTAGACAGAAGTCTGATATCGAGAAGAAGAAAGTTAAATGTACCTATTGTAACAGAAAAGGACATGCTAGAGAGTATTTCTATAAGTTAGAAAGAGATACGAGAAGCAGTCGTACGGCTGGCGCCCCCACTCAAGTCGTATCGTCTTCCGAGCAACAAAGGCACCAAAATCCTAGTAATACCTCTGATCTGACTGTTTTAGATAATATTACTCAGGATAGATGACTAGCGTCAGAAAGTGTATCTGACGAAAAGATTCGTTCAGCGATGAGTCCTTACTTTTCGAGAGGTAAAGTAGGATTTGGTGAATCACATCTAACTGAGATAATTACTTTCAGAGACACTGGCAGTTATCTCACGTTATTAAGAGAAGATGTACTGCCCATAACTTATGATACCTATTGCAAGATAGATGTATTGTTAGAAGCCTATGGTGGGGCTGTTATAAAAGTACCTCTTTATAAAGTTTACATTGAAACAAGCTATTATACTGGTTATATTTTAGTGGGTATATCCAGTGGTGTATTTCCCATCAGGTCAGTGGACTTGTTTTTTTTTTATTATTAAAAACGAAAATACATACAAAATTTGAATATAAACTGTAAATCATACAAAAGTGAACTCCACACCATAACCGTTATACATATGTCCTCCTGTGGACGGTTATACCTTCAAACATTGTCGAAAAACCCTAAAGGTATTCCTTCCATCTTACAACATGCAGTATGACCTAAGAATATTACATTATTCCATGTATCAACAAAAGTTTTCTACCTTCAATTAAAATTAAAATTCAAACTCATCCAATTGATGACAGTTGCCATTGTTATCAATGACCAGATCCTCTCATACATCATGTGTCATTTCGTATTTCTCTTAATAAACAAACAATACAAAATATTCCTTAAATAGTTGCTTCATCCCGTATATATATTCCTACTATACCATGGAAAAAGTCCTCTGATAAGTTGACCACTTCCCATATTATATATCTTCTGACATTTTTAACAATATGTATGAAATGGATTAACCCCCTCCCCATGTTAGGTTCTAAATTCACGGTGTATGTTACATATTACTAGCTAAAACTAGTGAGTACCTTATATCTCACAAGAACATTATATGCACATGCTAAAAAGGTCGCCTTACACAGAAGGCAGCCTTTTAAAAATTGGTAACATACATACCTATACTCTTACATATATATACATTTGTGTATATACTCGATCACACATACCCACACCGACTCATACACACACATTAACACAACAATAGATAAGACTTTTACAACCTTATATTTTAATCCTTTATTAGGAAAAAAGCAAGTCAACTGAATAATTTTGAGAAAAACATGATTACTCTGTATCCTTTATACCAAAATGTTAACAATGCTTTGATTGTTCCTTCTTGTAGTTGTCTCACTTACAAAGGTCATTTACCTTATTAAAACTACGATCAGCAATGACCTGTTGTTTTTCAACACATGGCTAAACTAAAACATTCACACACAAGAAAACTCTCCAATTACACCACATCTAACATGTCATCCCCTCCCATACAACTCTCATGACAATCCTACCATATTTACATATCCTTCAGTATGGTCATATTCGCTCTATGAAAGTAAAATGGTTCCATATTACTAAAGTAGCCAAGTTACTGAGTCCCTTCACCGTTATATTTATATATGCCTCCGGGAACGCAGTTGCCCACCTTTTACCATAAATGAGTTTATTTCTACAGACTGCGATAAATTCCTGCTGCAATTGCCCTTACCCTAATCCCCCCACCTCTTTCCTTCAAGCCCCAGGAATAAAACAAGAAATCTGTCACAATGTACAGAATGGCTCTCTTTACAACCTCAGACACCCCCCTTACCTCTAAAGTTAGGGCACGCAGGAGCTCTACATTGCCCCCACCCATTAACTTGAAGACTCTAGCCAGCCACACCCGTACCTGCCCCAACTCCCTACAAAAATATACGGCATGAAAAGCTGTTTCCGATTCCTCACAATGTTCGCATTTCGCTTCACTTACCAAACCCATCACACACAAAGCCTACTTTGACGCTAAAATTCCCATTACAAACCTATAAACTAACTCCCTTACCCTCGCCATTAATCTAAGCTTCTGGAAAACATGCCAAATCGTACCCCAATCATACAAAGGGGACACCGCCACCCTTTGCATGACTTCTGGTTTCCTACTCATCTCTACTAACCTTCCCACCTTGAGGTTTTTTACCTCACCTATTACTAACATAACCCTTAGCATATTTTCACATTCCATTAAGTCCTATCCTCCCCACCATCGTCGTATATCCCCCATCACCCTCCCAACCCTCACCCCTTTTACCCCCCATCCCTTACATACTTCTGTTTAACATACATGGCCTTTACCCTCGGCCCGAGCATCAAAAGCCCTACTCCCCCTCTGCGCACATTCGTCATAACCACCTCTTTTCTTAGCCATGCTCGTCCAAAACCCCATATACAACGAAGCACCCTTCTCTGTATCTCCTTTATCTCCTGTTCCCATAAAGGATGCACCACTGCCACGTTCCACACTTTACTATAAACCAATGAATTTATTATTATTGCCCTTTGCATTAAAGTAACATCCTTCACTCTTAGATTCCTAATCCGTTGTACAACTTTCTCTCCCACCAATTCTGAATTCCTCCATCTAGCCACTTGCTCATCTGCCACATAGATAATCCCACAAATTTTCAGCTGTTCACTCACATCCCATCCAAACTCCACGCCCATTCTACCTCCCACCCAATCTCCTATCTCTAATAATTTCGATTTAGCTCTGTTGACACGCATGCCTGACGCCTCTCCAAAAAACCTCATTACTCTCTCCACCTTTCGCAAACCTTCGACATCATTAATCAGTATTGTTGTGTCATCTACATAACCAACTACCTCTGTGAACCCCGTCCCCTCGTTCCCTCCTCCTGTAATGTTGTTGCTTCCTCATCCATTCCATAAAATGGGTGTTGCATACATGCCAACAGAATTTGAGACATAGGACACCCCTGTCTCGAACCTTTCTCCATTTTCAACATGCTACTCAACCTACCATTAATTTGCACCTGAATCGTGGCTTCTGCATACAAGGTCTTCACCCATTTTACTATTCCCTCCCCAAAGCCCATAAGCCTTAAAGTGTCAACCATGTACTCCCTATTCACACCGTCATAAGCATTCTCCAAATCAATGCCCAAAATTCCACCCCCTTACAGCCCTGCAAAAATTCCCTAATACGACTATGTCCATCCCTCATACTACGACCTGGAATCCCCAACTGACCCTTGTGCACAATACCACCTGTCACACATTTATGGTTTCCCAATGCACTCTATAAAAATCATTGGAAAGCCCATCGATTCCCGGTGCTTTCCCCTTACTTAAATTGAACACAGCCTCTTTCACTTCTTCCATACTTATTATTCCATCCAATCCCCCTCTGCCCTCCCCACCTTTCCCCAAGGCCTTCACCCCAACTCTTTCTTATTAACTATCCCCATGTTACCCTTTTCCCCATTTCCTATTAAACCAATAATCCGCATAATTACTTATCCCCTCAGTTGTCACCAACATTTGCCCCTTAGTATAACCTTCCAAATCGCCACTAACCTCTAAAAGTATGATAGTGGACTCCAGTTGGCTAATGCAAAAACGTCTTAACACACTACCTGACGGTTTATCTCCCCATAGTACAGCATCCATACCTGCCCTTACCCTTAATTCATCAAATCTTTCATTATGTATTACCCTTAGTCTATCTCTTAGCCCTGATACTTCTTCAAAAGACTTCCCCTCCTCACTCGCATTACACTCATTGAGCTGCTGTTCCAAATAATTCTGTAAACCATACCTCCACCTCGCCTCCTTCCTTCCTTGGAAATATAAACACATATGCAGTATAATGTGATCCTTTATTGACTACGTTTCGCCCACACAGTGGGCTTTTTCAAGTCACAAACAGATCTACCTGGTGTGGAAGGGACGAGAGTATTTATAGTCAGGTTCAGAGTGTTTGAGATGTGCTGGACTGATAGTGCCCAAGAGTTTAGAGAGGTGTTTTGCGAGAATTCCTGAGAGCTGGTGGGGAGCACTGCCTATTCCCGAGGATATGGGCCTCAGTGGGATACCAGGCTTGTGAGTTTTTGGCAGGCCGTACATTCTGGCAGGTCTGGGGTTGCTGGGCATGGTGTGCAGAAGTTTCTTCCCTTGTTCTGAGCCCCTCAGAATCCGGCGAGTCCTTTGAAGAAAAGTTTTAGTAAGGTTGTCCACTTGGTTAGTTGTGAGAGGTTTGTAGGTAACTGGGTCATTAAGTAGATTGAGCATTTTGTTCCTGTAATCGTCAGTGTTCATGATAACAACACCACCTCCTTTATCAGCGGTGGTGACCCTGATGGTCGTGTCTTCTGCTAAACCTTTGAGTGCACTGATGTAACGTCGAGGTATGACTGGGGAGCTGCGTGTTGAGACGGCTGCTGAGATGATGCCTTGAAGATAGCCTTTTTGGAAGTCGGAGTCATTGTGTCTGTAGTTTTTGGCTATGAAATTGAGGTCTTGTTTTGGTTTCGTAATTCCTGTTGCGAATTTGAGGCCTAAGCTGAGGGCTTCAGTTTCTGTGGTTGACAGTGGACGAGATGAAAGATTTTGAATAATTTCAGGTCTTCCTAAACTTTTCCAATTACTATTATCGCAGAGTGTTTGTAGTTTCCTAGTAAGTCTGATCTTCTGTTGAACATTCGCTGTGGTAACTCTGCTGCGAATGATTTCGGCGGTGCGTCTGTTCATGTTGCCCCGGAGTGTTGTGCCTAGTGTTCTGGCTTGGAGAAAAGCTTCCTTTGTAGCATTGTTAAAGTCGTCTGCACATTCTTCAAGGTAGGACCGAGCTGTAGCGGAGAAAGGTGGTTTGATGTTGGCAATTTGAGGAGGAGTAGATCTTGGTAAGACCATTTCTTGGATGCAATCACGAAGAAAATTGTGTCTGTTGCGAAGTGAGTAAGCTTTTAGAAGAAGGTCCAGGTATTCTCTGTGTGAAGGATCCATTTCTGCTGCAGTGTTTGACACGATGGAAATAAATGGTATAAAATACCGACACAATGGAAATATAAACACATATGCAGTATAATGTAATCCTTTATTGACTACGTTTCGCCCACACAGTGGGCTTTTTCAAGTCACAAACAAATCTACCTGGTGTGGAAGGGACGCGAGTATTTATAGTCAGGTTCAGAGTGCTGAGGTCAGGTGGAGAATGCTGCATCTGATGATGTACCGAGTGGGGTTATAGAGTCTAAAATCTTGGGTAGCTTGTAAATGAGATTGGATAAGTTTGTGAGCAGACTTTCTACAATGTTCTTACGTGGGATAGCGATGAAGAAGTTTCTTGGCAAGTGGTTCAGCTATGTTATAAAAGCCACTATTCTGGTTGAAGTTGTCGGATATAGAAATAAGTGATGATTCCAGGATTCTTCGGTATTGAGTGTTGTCTTCTGTGGCGATGAGTCTTGACTTTCTGTAGTTTATCAAGTGGTTGTGTGAATTACGGTGTTGTACACAGGCATTCCTTGTGTCGTCAGACCTGCTTGCGTATTGGTGTTCTGAAATACGTGTTTGGAGGTCCCTTGATGTTTCGCCCACGTATAACTTGTTGCAGTCATTACAAGGGATTATGTATACCCCTGCAGAGGGTGGAGGCTTGTCCTGTCTATCACTGGTAATGTCCTTGATGGAGAGCTTGAATGTTGAAGCATTTAGGAGTTATGAGGAGAATGTCGTCAACATAACGGAGCCAGGTGACAGACGAAGGAATAATGGTGGAGAAACGTTCGGCTTCTAGATGTTTCATGTATAGGTTCGCCAGGACCGCACTGAGTGGCGAACCCATGGGTAGTCCAAAAGTCTGCTGAAAGAGGTGGTTTTCGAAAGAGAAACACGTAAAGCCAACACATAGTTCAACAAGGTCGATGAAATCGCTGGCTGGAATGGGAAGATCAAGTGAATCGTTAATTTTCCTGCACAAGAGATTGATGGCTTGTGTAGTAGGTACTTTGGTGAATAGGGAAGTCACGTCAAGGCTGGAAAGTTTCTTGGTCCTGATGTTGATGTTGCGAATGCGATTGAGAAGGTCACCCGAGTGTTTGAGATGTGCTGGACTGATAGTGCCCAAGAGTTTAGAGAGGTGTTTTGCGAGAATTCCTGAGAGCTGGTGGGGAGCACTGCCTATTCCCGAGGATATGGGCCTCAGTGGGATACCAGGCTTGTGAGTTTTTGGCAGGCCGTACATGGAACATCTAGAAGCCGAACGTTTCTCCACCATTATTCCTTCGTCTGTCACCTGGCTCCGTTATGTTGACGACATTCTCCTCATAACTCCTAAATGCTTCAACGTTCAAGCTCTCCAAGACAAGCTCAACCAGGTCGAGCCTTCAATCCAGTTCACACTTGAAGAAGAAGTCGACAACACTCTTCCTTTCCTTGATGTTCTACTCTGCAAAGCTGACCACGAACTTCGTTTTAAAGTCTATCGAAAACCCACCAACTAAAACGACCTTCTCCACTTTTACTCTCACCACGACACCAAAACCAAACGTGGTGTAATTATAGGCTTCTTCCTGCGTGCACTCAGAATCTGCAGCAATGAGTTCCTTGAAGAAGAATGCACGATAATTGAACAAGTATTTTCTAAACTCCACTATCCTCGTCACTTCATCACAGACTGCAGACGACGGGCATTAAACATCTTCAACACACCCAGAGAAGACACTGCCGAGAAGAGATACATAATCCTCCCCACCAACTCCATTGCCAAACACGTTTCCAACATCTTTTCCAATACCTCATTTCAAGTATCTACCTCCACAACCACGACCATCAAGGACATTACCAGTGATAGACAGGACAAGCCTCCACCCTCTGCAGGGGTATACATAATTCCTTGTAATGACTGCAACAAGTTATACGTGGGCGAAACATCAAGGGACCTCCAAACACGTATTTCAGAACACCAATACTCAAGCAGGTCTGACGACACAAGGAATGCCTGTGTACAACACCGTAATTCACACAACCACTTGATAAACTACAGAAACTCAAGACTCATCGCCACAGAAGACAACACTCAATACCGAAGAATCCTGGAATCATCACTTATTTCTATATCCGACAACTTCAACCAGAATAGTGGCTTTTATAACATAGCTGAACCACTTGCCAAGAAACTTCTTCATCGCTATCCCACATAAGAACACTGTAGAAAGTCTGCTCACAAACTTATCCAATCTCATTTACAAGCTACCCAAGATTTTAGACTCTATAACCCCACTCGGTACATCATCAGATGCAGCATTCTCCACCTGACCTCAGCACTCTGAACCTGACTATAAATAGTCGCGTCCCTTCCACCCCAGGTATATCTGCTTGTGACTTGAAAAAGCCCACTGTGTGGGCGAAACGTAGTCAATAAAGGATCACATTATACTGCATATGTGTTTATATTTCCATTGTGTCGGTATTTTATACCATTTATTTCCTTCCTTCCTTTATATTTATCAAACCCAGCAATACCAGGTTTAGCCCGATTTTCCCACCAATCCAAAATACTCCCTACCCCATCCCTTGCCCTCCACAATTGTCTCCACCAGTCTCTAAACTCTGCATTCACCACCTCACTCCTCACCAACCTCGCATTTAACTTCCAGAAACTTGAATATACCTTTACCACTCCCTCCCAGTCCAGCTCTACCAAAACTGCCCTATGATCCGAAAACCCTACATCCACTGTTTTTACCCCTCCTACACTAACTGCCTCCGTTATATAAATCCTATCTAACCTCGCTGAATAATCTCTCCTGAGATTATTCGCTGAATAATCTCTCCTAAGATTATTCAGCGAGACTGTAGACGGCAGGCATTAATCATCTTCAACACACCCAGAGAAGACACTGCCGAGAAGAGATACATAGTCCTCCCCACCAACCCCATTGCCAAACATGTTTCCAACATCTTTTCCAATACATCATTCCAAGTATCTACCTCCACAACCACGACCATCAAGGACATCACCAATAGTAGACAGGACACGCTTCCATCCTCTGCAGGGGTATACATAATCCCTTGTAATGACTGCAACACATTATACGTGGGCGAAACATCAAGAGACCTCCAAACACGTATTTCAGAACACCAATACGCAAGCAGGACTGACGAAACAAGGAATGCCTGTGTACAACATCGCAATTCACACAACCATTTAATTAACTACAGAAACTCAAGAGTTATCGCCACAGAAGACAACACTCAATACCGAAGAATCCTGGAATCATCGCTTATCTTTATAACCAACAATTTCAACCAGAACAATGGCTTCTATAACATAGCTGAACCACTTGCCAAGAAACTTCTTCATCGCTATTCCACATAAGAACATAGAACACTGCAGAAGGTCTGCTCACAACTTATCCAATACCCCTGCAAAGCTACCCAAGATTTTAGACTGCTAGCCTTTTCTATTGATATCTGTTGTCTATGCTTGCGTAGAATCCCGCTTCTTTAAATTTGATGAAAATTCTCGACACACCATTTACTGCTACTCCATATAATTCTTCGTTTGGTATTCCATATACCTCACTGATGATCGCAGGCAGTAACACCTGCATTGTTGTTCCTGTAAGCGTGCCACGCACCAATTCCATACAGTGTTCACCCGGCGTCAAATGCGATCCGTCATGTTGTATGCACAAAACATGAAAACTGCTCAGTAAACCAATTGAATCAGGAGCTACTGCGCAGCCCGTCCACATGGCACGAGAGCGATGAGGACAATGACTTTAAGTTAGGTGGAAATGTAGGTGGGGTGGTACTCTAGGTGGGGTGGTACTGTAGATAGGGTGGTACTGTAGATAGGGTGGTATGGTGGATGGGGTGGTATTGTAGACAACAAGGTCCTGTAGGTGGGGTGGTACTGTAGATGGGGTGGTAATGCAGGTGGGGTGGTACTGAAGGTGTGGTGGTGCTGTAGGTGGGGTGGTACTGTTGGTGGGGTGGTACTGTAGATGGGATGGTACTGTAGATGGGATGATACTGTGGATGGGGTGGTACTGTATGTGGGGTGGTCCTGTAGGTTGGGTGGCACTTTAAGTTAGGTGAAACTGGAGGTGGGGTGGTACTGTAGATGGGATGGTACTGTGGATGGGGTGGTACTGTATATGGGGTGGTACTGTAGGTGGGGAGGCACTTTAAGTTAGGTGGAACTGTAGGTGGAGTGGTACTGTAGATAGGATGGTACTGTAGATGGAGTGGTACTGTAGACAGGATCGTACTGCAGGTGGGGTGGTACTGTAGATGGGGTTGTAAGGTAAGTGGGGTGGTACTGTAGGTGGGGTGGTACTGTAGGCAGGGTGGTACTGTTGGTGGGGTGGTACTGTTGGTGGGGTGGTACCGTAGATGGGGTGGTACTGTAGATAGTTTGGTTCTGTAGGACGGGTGGTACTGTAGACGGGGGTGGTACTGTAGATGGGGTGGTACTTGAGGTTGGGTGGTACTGTAGGTGGTGTGGTATTGTAGATGGGGTGGTATTGTAGATGGGGTGGTACTGTAGATGTTGTGGTACTGTAGGTGGAGTGGTACTGTAGATGGGGTGGTACTGTAGATTGGGTGGTACTGTAGATGGGGTAGTACTGTGGACGGGGTGGTACTGTTGATGGGGTGGTACTGTAGGTGGGGTGGTACTGAAGATGGGGTTGTACTGTAGATGGCGTGGTACTGTAGATGGAATAGTTCTGTAGGAGGAGTGGTACTCAAGGTAGGGTGGTACTGTATCTGGTGTCGAATGTAGGTGGAGGTGGCACTGTAGGTGGGTTGGGGCGGGAGGTGAGGGTGGCACCGTAGGTGGAGTGGTACTGAAGGAGGGGTTGGCTCCGTAGGTGAGCTGGTACTGTTGGAGGTGGTACTGTAGGTGGGGTGGTACTCTAGGCAGCGGTGGCTTTGTAGGTGGGGATTGTACTGTAGGTGGGATGGTAATGAAGATAGGGTAATACTGTAGCTGGGCTGGTGCTGAAGGTGGGGTGGTACTGATCGTGGAGGTGTCACTGTAGGTGAAGTGGCACTCTAGGTGGGGTGGTACTGTATGTGGGGTGGTACTGTAGGTGGAGGGTTCACTGTAGGTGAGGTGATACTGTAGGTGGAGGTGTCACTGTAGGTGATATGGCACTGTACGTGGGGGTGGCACAGAAGGATCAGTAGTTCTGTAGGACTGGTGGACCCGTTGTTGGGGGTGCTACTCTAGGTGAGTGTTGCATTGTAGGTGGGGGTGGTACTGTAGGTGGGAGTGGTACTTTAGGTGGAAGTGGTACTGTAGGTGAGGGTGGTAATGAAGGCGAGGTTAGTAAAGTAAGTGAGGGTGGTACTAAAGATGGGGTGTTACTATATTTGAGGGTGGTACTGTAGGTGAGGGTAGTACTGTAGATGAGGGTGGTACTGAAGGTGAGGGTGGTACTGTAAGTGGGGTGGTACTGTGGGTGGGGTGGTACTGTAGGTGCGGTGGTACTGTAGGTGGGGTGGTACTGTAGGTGAAGGTGGTACTGTATATGGGGTGGTAAAGTAGGTGGGGATGTATGTTAGGAATGGTGGTACTGTAGGTGAGGTTGTACTGTAGTTGGGGTACAACTGCAGCTGGGGTGGTATTGTAGGAGGGGTGGTACTCTAGATGGGGTTGTACTGTAGGTGGGTTGGTCCTCTAGATGGTATGATATGGTGGATAGGGTGGTACTGTATGTGAGGTGGTACTGGAGGTGGGGAGGAACTATAGGTTAGGTGGTAAGGTAGATGGGGTGGTACTGTAGATAGGGCAGTACTCAAGATGGAGTGGTACTGTAGGTGGTGTGGTACTGTAGACGGGGTGGTACTGTAGGTAGGGTAGTATTGTACTTGGAGTGGTACTGTAGATGAGGGTGGTGCTGTAGATGGTGTGGTACTGTAGATGGAGTAGTACTGTAGGTGGTGTGGTGCTCTAGATGGGGTGGTACTGTAGGTGGGGTGGAACTGTAGGTGGGGTGATGCTGTAAGTGGGGTGGTACTGTAGGTGGGGTGGTATTGTAGATGGTGTGGTACTGTAGATGGGGTAGTACTGTAGGTGGGGTGGTAGTGTAGATGGTGTGCTACTGTAGATAGGGTGGTACTGTAGGTGGTGTGGTACTGTAGGTGGGGGGGTACTGTAGATGGGGTGGTACTGTAAGTAGGGCCGTACTGCAAGTGGGGTCGTACTATAGATGGTGCGGTACTCTAGAGAGGGGTACTGTAGATGAAGTGGTACTGTAGGTGGGGTGGTACTGTATGTGGGGAGGTACTGTAGGTGAGGTGGTACTGTAAGTGGGGTGGTACTGTAGATGGGGCAGTACTGAAGACTGGGTGGTACTGTTGATTGGGTGGTACTGTAGATGGGGTGTTAGTGTAGGTGGGGTGGTACTGTAGGTGAGATGGTACTGTAGGTGGGGTGGTACTCTACATGGGGTGGTACTGTAGACGAGGAGGTACTGTAGGTGGGGTGGTACTGTAGATGGGATGGTACTGTGGATGGGGTGGTTCTGTATGTGGGGTGGTACTGTAGGTTGGGTGGAACTGTAGATGAGGTGGTACTGTAGATGGGGTAGGTACTGTAGACAGGGTGGTACTGTATGTGGTGTGGTACTGTAGATTGGTTGGTACTGTAGGTCGGGTTTTACTATAGATGAGGTGGCGCTGTAGAACAGGAGGTACTGTAGGTTGGATGGTTCTGTAGGTGGGGGTGGTACTGTAGATGGGGCGGTATTGTAGAAGGGGTGGTACTATAGGTGGCGTGGTACTGTACGTTGTGTGGTACTGTACGCGTAGTGGTACTGTAGGTGGGGTGGTACTGAAGCTTGGGTGGTACTGTAGATGGATTGGTACAATAGATGGGGTGGTACTGTAGATCGGGTGGTACTGTAGGTGGGGTGGTAATGAAGGTGGGGTGGTACTCCAGGTGAAGTGGTACTGTATGTGGCATGGTACAGTAGATGGGGCAGTAATGTAGATGGGGTGGTACTGTTGATTGGATGGTACTGTAGATGCGGTGGTACTGTAGATGGGGTGGTACTGTAGGTGGGGTGGTACTGTAGATTGTTTGGTACTGTAGGTCGGGTTGTACTGTACATGAGGTGGTACTGTAGGTAGGGTGGTTCTGTAGGTGGGTGTGGTACTGTAGATGGGGTGGTATTGTAGAAGGGGTGGCACTCTAGGTGGTGCAGTACTGTAGGTTGTGTGGCACTGTAGGTAGAGTGGTACTGTAGGTGGGGCAGTACTCTAGGTGGTGTGGTACTGTAGATGGATTAGTGCTGTAGATGGGGGATACTGTACTGTACTGATGGGGTGGTATTGTAGGATGGGTGGCAGTGTAGATTGCGTGGTACTGTTGATGGGCGTGGTACGGTAGATGGTGTGGTATTGAAGGTGGGGTGGTACTGTAGATGGGGTGGTACTGTAGGTGCGGTGGTACTGTAGACAGGGTGTTGCTGTAGATGGGGTGGGACTGTAGATGGGGTGGTACTGTAGATGGGGTGGTACTGTAGGTGGGGTGGTACTGTAGGTGGGGTGGTACTGAAGGTGGGGTGGTACTGTAGATGGATTGGCACTATGTGGGGTGGTACTGTAGGTGGGGAGGTATTGAAGGTGGGGTGGTACTGTATGTGGGGTGGTACAGTAAGTGGAGGTGCCACAGAAGGTGAGGTGGGTGTTGCACCGAAGGTGAGTTGGAACTGATGGAGGTGGTACTGTAGGTTGAGTGATACTGAAGGTGGGGGTGGCTTTATAGGTGGTACTGTAGGTGGGATGGTACTGAAAATAGAGTAGTACTGTAGCTGGGGTGGTGCTGAAGGTGGGGTGGTACTGTAGGGGTAGGTGACACTGTAAGTGAGGTGACACTGTAGGCGGGGCGGTACTGTAGGTGGAGGTGTCACTGTAGGTGTGGTGGCACTGTAGGTGGGGCCGTACTGTAGGTGGAGGAGGCACTGTATGTGAGGTTGCACTGTAGGTGGGGTGGTATTGTAGGTGGAGGTGTTTATGTAGGTGAGGAAGCACTGTAGGTGCAGTGGTATTGTAGGTGGGGGTGGCACAGAAGTTTCGGTAGTACTGTATTTGAGGTTGGACCCGTTGGTCTGGGTGCTACTATAGGTGAGTCTTGTATTGTAAGTGGGGGTGGTAGTGTAGGTGGGGGTAGTACTGTAGGTGGGAGTGGCACTGAAGGTTAGGGTGGTACTGAAGGCGGGGTGGTACAGCAGATGGGGTGGTACTGTAGGTGGGGACGTACTGTAGGTATGGTTGTACTGTAGGTGAGGTTGTACTGTAGATGGGGTGGTACTGTATGTGGGTTGGTACTGTAGATGGTGTGGTACTGTTGAGAGGGCACTGTAGATGGGGTGGTACTATAGACAGGATGGTCCTGTAGGTGGGGTAGTACTGTAGATGGGGTGGTCATATAGGTGGGGTGGTACTGTAGATGGGGTGGTACTGTAGGTGGGGTGGTACTGTAGATGGGATGGTACTGTGGATGGGGCTGTACTGTATGTGGCGTGGTACTGTAGATGAGGTGGTACTCTAGATTGGGTGGTACTGTAGATGGGATCGTACTGTAGGTGGGGTGTTACTGTAGATGGGGTGGTAATGTAGGTGGGGTGATACTGTAGGTGAGGTGGTACTGTACACGGGGTGGTACTGTTGGTTGGGCAGTGCTGTAGATGGAGTGGAATTGTAGATAGTTTGGTACTGTAGGTGGGGTGGAACTGTAGATGGGGTGGTACTGTAGATGGGGTGGTACTGCAGGTGGGGTGGTACTGTAGGTGTTGTGGTACTGTAAGTGGAGTGGTACTGTAGATGGGGTGGTACTGTAGATGGGGTGGTACTGTAGATAGGGTAGTACTGTAGATGGGGTGGTACTGTAGATGGGGTGGTACCTTAGGTGGGGTGGTAGTGTAGACGGGGTGGCACTGTAGATTGGGAGGTACTGTAGATGGCGTGGTACTGTAGATGGGTGGTACTGTCGATGAGGTTGTACTGTAGGTGGGGTGGTACTGTAGATGGGGTGGTACTGTATATGGTGTGGTACTGTAGATGGAATAGTTCTGCAGGTGGGGTGGTTCTGTATTTGGGGTGGTACTGAAGGTGGGGTGGTACTGTACGTGGGGTGGTAATGTAGGTGGATGTGGCACCGAAGGTGAGGTGGCACTGTAGTTGGAGTAGGGGGGGAGGTGAGGGTGGCACCATAGGAGCGGTGGTACTGAAGGCGGTGGGGGCTTTGTTGGTGGGGGTGGTACTGTAGGTGGGATGGTACTGAAGATAGGGTAGTACTGTAGGTGGGGTGGTGCTGAAAGGGGGTTGTACTGTACATGGAGGTGTCACTGTAGGTGAGGTGGCACTGTATGTGGGGTATTGCTTTAGGTGAGGTAGTGCTGTAGGTGGAGGTGTCACTCTAGTTGAGGTGGCACTGTAGGTGTGGTGGTGCTGTAGGTGGAGGGGTCAGTGTGGGTGAGGTGGCACTGTAGGTGAAGTAGTACTGTAAGAGAAGTGGCACTGTAGGTGAAGTAGTACTGTAAGAGAAGTGGCACTATAGGCGGAGGTGGAAAAGAAGGATCGGTAGTACTGTAGGTCTGGAGTACCAGTTGTTGGGGGTGCTACTATAGGTGAGTGTTGTATTGTAGGTGGGGTTGGTACTGTAGGTGGGAGTGGTACTGTAGGTGGGAGTGGTACTGTAGGTGAGGGTGGTACTGAAGGCGAGGTTAGTAAAATAAGTGAGGGTGGTACTGAAATGGAGTGTTACTGTAATTGCGTGTAGTACTGTAGGTGACGGTGGTACTGTAGATGAGGGTGGTACTGAAGGTGAGCGTGGTACTGTAAATGGGGTGGTACTGTAGATGAGGGTGGTACTGAAGGTGAGCGTGGTACTGTAAATGGGGTGGTACTGTGGGTGGGGTGGTACTGTAGATGCAGTGGTACTGTACGTGGGGTGGTACTGTAGGTGAGGGTGGTACTGTATGTGAGGGTGGTACTGTATGTGAGGGTGGTACTCTAAATTAAGGAGGTACTGAAGGTGAGAGTGGTACTGTGCGGTGGTACTGTAGGTAGGGTGGTACTGTATATGGTATGATAAAGTAGGTGGGGATGTATGGTAGGAATGGTGGTAATGTAGGTGAGGTTGTACTGTAGATGGTATGCTACTGCAGCTGGGGAGGTATTGCAGGAGGGGTGGTACTCTAGATGGGGTTGTACTGTAGGTGGGTTGGTACTCTAGATGGTATGGTACTGTAGATAGGGTGGTACTGTATGTGAGGTGGTACTGGATATGGGGTGGAACTTTAGGTTAGGTGGTACTGTAGCTGGGGTAGTACTGTAGATAGGGCGGTACTCAAGATGGAGTGGTACTGTAGGTGGTGTGGTACTGTAGATGGACGGTGCTGTAGGTAGGGCAGTACTGTAGTTGGGGTGGTACTATAGATCAGGTTGGTACTGTAGATTGTGAGGTACTGTAGATGGAGTAGCACTGTAGGTGGTGTGGTACTGTAGATGGGGTGGTCCTGTAGGTGGGGTGGTACTGTAGGTGGGGTGGTACTGTAGGTGGGGTAATACTGTAAGTGGGGTGGCACTGTATGTAGGGTGGTGCTGTAGATGGTGTGGTACTGTAGATGGGGTAGTACTGTAGGTGGGGTGGTACTGTAGATTTTGTGGTACTGTAGATGGGGTGGTACTGTAGGTGGGGTGGTATTATAGGTGGTGTGGTGCTGTAGGTGCTGGGGTACTGAAGATGGGGTGGTACTGTAAGTAGGGCCGTACTGTTGGTGGGGTGGTACTGTAGAGAGGGGTACTGTAGATGAAGTGGTACTGTAGGTGGGGTGGTACTTTAGGTGGGGTGGTAATGTAGGTGAGGTGGTACTGTAAGTGGGGTGGAACTGTAGATGGGACAGTACTGTAGGTGGGGTGGTACTGTTGATTTGGTGGTACAGTAGATGGGGTTGTACTCTAGATGACGTGGTAGCCTAGATTGGGTGGTACTATAGATGGGGGTGGTACCGGTAGGTGGGGTGGTACTGTATGTGGAGTGGTACTGTGCATAGGGTGGTACCGTAGATGGGATGGTAATGTAGATGGGGTTGTATTGTAGATAGGTTGGTACTGTAGATGGGGTGTTAATGTAGGTGGGGTGGTACTGTAGGTGAGATGGTACTGTAGGTGGGGGTGGTACTGTACATAGGGTCGTACTGTACATGGGGTGGTACTGTAGATGTGGAGGTACTGTAGGTGGTGTGCTACTGTATGTGGGGTGGTACTGTAGATGGGGGAGGTGGTAGGTGGGGTGGTACTGTAGATGATGTGGTACTGTAGATGGGGGAGGTACTGTTGATGGGGTGGTACTCTAGGTGGGGAGGTAC
The DNA here is from genome assembly GCF_038502225.1 of Cherax quadricarinatus. NCBI lineage: Eukaryota > Metazoa > Arthropoda > Malacostraca > Decapoda > Parastacidae > Cherax > Cherax quadricarinatus. The sequence continues at coordinate 67,426 of NW_027195909.1, read as the reverse complement.
TGTAGATTGTTTGGAACTTTAGTTTGGGTTTTACTGTAGATGAGGTGGTACTGTACATGAGGTGGTACTGTAGGTTTGATGGTTCTGTAGGTGGGGTGGTACTGTAGATGGGGTGGTATTGTAGAAGGGGTGGTACCATAGGTTGTGTGGTTCTGTAGGTTGTGTGGTACTGTACGAGTAGTGGTACTGTAGGTTTGGTGGTACTGTAGCTTGGGTGGTACTGTAGATGGATTGGTACTGTAGATGTGGTGGTACTGTAGATGGGGCGGTACTGTTGATGGACTGGTACTGTAGGTAGGGTGGTACTGTAGATTGTTTGGTACTGTAGGTCGGGTGGTGCTGTACATGAGGTGGTACTGTAGGTAGGGTGGTTCTGTAGGTGGGGGTGGTACTGTAAATGGGGAAGTATTGTAGAAGGGGAGGTACTTTAGGTGGTGTGGTACTGTAGGTTGTGTGGCACTGTAGGTGGAGTGGTACTGTAGGTGGGGCAGTACTCTAGGTTGTGTGGTGCTGTAGATGGATTAGATCTGTAGATGGGGTGGTACTGTACACGGGGTGGTATTGTAGGAGGTGTGGTAGTGTGGATTGCATGGTACTGTTGATGGGCGTGGTACGATAGATGGGGTGGTACTGTAGATGGTGTGGTACTGAACGTGGGGTGGTACTGTAGATGGGGTGGTACTGTAGGTGCGGTGGTACTGTAGATGGGGTGGTGCTGTAGATGGGGTGTTACTGTAGATAGATGGGGTGGTACTGTAGATGGGGTGGTACTGTAGGTGGGGTGGTACTGAAGGTGGGGTGGTACTGTAGATGGATTGGCACTGTAGGTGGGGTGGTACTGTAGGTGGGGAGGTATTGCAGGTGGGGTGGTACTGTATGTGGTGTGGTACTGCAGGTCGAGGTGGCACCGAAGGTGAGGTGGCATTGCAGTTGGGGTGGGGCGGGAGGTGGGGGTTGCACCGTAGGTGGGGTATTACTGTAAGAGGGGGTGGCTATGAAGGTGAGCTGGTACTGATGGAGGTGGTACTGTAGGTGGAGTGGCACTGAAAGTGAGGGTGGCTTTGTAGGTGGGAGTGGTACTGTAGGTTTGATGGTACTGAAAATAGGGTAGTACTTTAGGTGGTGTGGTGCTGAAGGTGGGGTGGTACTGTAGGGGTAGGTGACACTGTAAGTGAGGTGACACTGTAGGTGGGGCGGTACTGTAGGTGTAGGTGGCACTGTATGTGAGGTTCCACTGTAGGTGGGATGGTGTTGTAGGTGGAGGTGTTAATGTAGGTGAGGAAGCACTGCAGGTGCAGTGGTATTGTAGGTGGGGGTGGCACAGAAGTTTCGGTAGTACTGTATTTGAGGGTGGACCCGTTGGTCTGGGTGCTACTATAGTATTGTAAGTGGGGGTGGTACTGTAGGTGGGAGTGGCAGTGAAGGTGATGGTTTTACTGAAGGCCGGGTGGTACTGCAGATGGGGTGGTACTGTAGGTCCGGACGTACTGTAGGAATGGTTGTACTGTAGGTGAGGTTGTACTGTAGATGGGGTGGTACTGTAGGTGTGTTGGTACTGTAGATGGTGTGGTACTGTTGAGGGGGCACTGTAGATGGGGTGGTACTGTAGATGGGATGGTCCTGTAGGTGGGGTAGTACTGTACATGGGGTGGTAATACAGGTGGGGTGGTACTGTAGATAGGGTTGTACTGTAGGTGGGGTGGTACTGTAGATGGGATGGTCCTGTAGGTGGGGTAGTACTGTACATGGGGTGGTAATACAGGTGGGGTGGTACTGTAGATGGGGTTGTACTGTAGGTGGGGTGGTACTGTAGATGGGATGGTACTGTGGATGGGGCTGTACTGTATGTGGGGTGGTACTCTAGATTGGGTGGTACTGTAGGCGGGATGGTTCTGTTGGTGGGGCGGTACTGTAGATACGGTGGAATTGTAGACAGTTTGGTACTCTAGGCAGGGTGGTACTGTAGATGGCGTGGTACTGTAGATGGGGTGGTACTGCAGGTGGGGTGGTACTGTAGGCGATCTGGTACTGTAGGTGGAGTGGTACTGTAGATGGGGTCTTACTGTAGATGGGGTGGTACTGTAGATGGGGTGGTACTGTAGATGGGGTTGTACTGTAGATGGGGTGGTACCTTAGGTGTGGTGGTAGTGTAGATGGGGTGGCACTGTAGATTGGTTGGTACTGAAGATGGCGTGGTACTGTAGAAGGGGTGGTACTGTAGATGGGGTGGTACTGTAGGTGGGGTGGTACTGTAGATGGGGTGGTACTGTATGTGGCGTGGTACTGTAGATGGAATAGTTCTGCAAGTGGGGTGGTACTGTATTTGGGGTGGTACTGAATGTGGGGTGGTACTGTACGTGTGGTGGTAATGTAGGTGGAGGTGGCACCGAAGGTGAGGTGGCACTGCAGGTGGAGTGGGGCGGGAGGAGAGGGTGGCACCGTAGGTGGGATGATACTGAAGGCGGCGGGAGCTTTGTTGGTGGGAGTGGTACTGTAGGTGGGATGGTACTGAAGATTGGGTAGTACTGTATGTGGGTTGGTGCTGAAGGGGGGTGGTACTGTACATGGACGTGCCACTGTAGGTGAGGTGGCACTGTAGGTGGGGTGGTGCTGTAGGTGGGGTGGTGCTGTAGGTGGAGGTATCACTCTACGTGAAGTGACACTGTAGGTGTGGTGGTGTTGTATGTGGAGGGGTCAGTGTGGGTGAGGTGGCTCTGTAGGTGAAGCAGTACTGTAAGAGAAGTGGCACTGTAGGTGGGGGTGGCACAGAAGGATCGGTAGTACTGTAGGTCTGGAGTACCCGTTGTTGGGGGTGCTACTATAGGTGAGTGTTGTATTGTAGGTGGGGGTGGTACTGTAGGTGGGAGTGATACTGTAGGTGGGAGTGGTACTGTAGGTGAGGGTGGTACTGAAGGCGAGGTTAGTAAAATAAGTGAGGGTGGTACTGAAGATGGGGTGTTACTTAATTTGAGGGTGCTACTGTAGGTGAGGGTAGTACTGAATATGAGGGTGGTACTCTAGATGAGGGTGGTACTGAAGGTAACGGTGGTACTGCAAGTGGGGTGGTACTGTAGGTGGGGTGGTACTGCATATTGGGTGGTAAAGTAGGTGGGGATGAATGGTAGAAATGGTGGTACTGTAGGTGAGGTTGTACTGTAGATGGGGTGCTACTGCAGCTGGGGTGATATTGTAGGAGGGGTGGTACTCTAGATGGGGTTGTACTGTAGGTGGGTTGGTACTCTAGATGGTATGGTGCTGTGGAAAGGGTGGTACTGTGTGTGAGGTGGTAATGGACGTGGGGTGGTACTATAGATGAGGGTGGTACTGTAGATGGTGTGGTACTGTAGATGGAGTAGTACTGTAAGTGGTGTGGTACTGTAGATGGGGTGGTGCTGTAGGTGGGGTGGTTCTGTAGGTGGGGTGGTACTGTAGGTGGGGTGATACTGTAAGTGGGGTGGTACTGTAGGTGGGGTGGTACTGTAGACGGTGTGGTACTGGAGATGGGGTAGTACTGTAGGTGGGGTGGTACTGTAGATGGCGTGGTACTGTAGATGGGGTGGTACTGTATGTGGGGTGGCACTGTAGGTGGTGTGGTGCTGTAGGTGGGGGGTACTGAAGATGGGGTGGTAATGTAAGTAGGGCCGTACTGTAGGTGGGGTGGTACTGTAGATGGTGCGGTACTGTAGTGAGGAGTACTGTAGATGAAGTAGTACTGTAGGTGGGGTGGTACTGTAGGTGGGGTGGTACTGTAGGAGAGGTGGTACTGTGAGTGGGGAGGAATTGTAGATGGGGCAGTACTGTAGGCAGGGTGGTACTGTTGATTGGGTGGTAATGTAGATCGGGTGGTACTGTTGATTGGGTGGTAATGTAGATCGGGTGGTACTGTAGATCAGGTCGTACTATAGATGACGTGGAAGTGTAGACTGGGTGGTGCTGTAGATAGGGTGGTGGCGGTATGTGGGGTGGTACTGTATGTGGGGTGGTACTGTACATGGGGTGGTACCGTGGATGGGATTGTACTGTAGTTTGAGTTGTATTGTAGATCGGGTGGTACTATAGAATGGTGTTAGTGTAGGTGGGGTGGTACTGTAGGTGAGATGGTACTCTAGGAGGGGTGGTACTGTACATGGGGTGGTACTGTACATGGGCTGGTACTGTAGACATGGAGGTACTGTAGGTGGTGTGCTACTGTAGATGGGGTGGTACTGTAGATGGGGGAGGTGCTGTAGGTTGGGCGGTACTGTAGATGAGGTGGTACTGTAGATGGGGGTGGTACTGTAGACGGGGTGGTATTCTAGGTGGGGTGGTACTGTAGATTGTTTGGTATTGTATGGCGGGTTTTACTGTAGATGAGGTGGTACTGTAGATGAGGTGGTACTGTAGATGAGGTGGTACTGTTGGTTGGATGGTTCTGTAGGTGGGGTGGTACTGTAGATGTGGCGGTATTGTAGAAGGGGTGGTACTATAGGTGGTGTGGTACTGTAGGTTGTGTGGTACTGTACGTGTAGTGGTACTGTAGGTGGTGTGGTACTGTAGCTTGGGTGGTACTGTAGATGGATTGGTACTGTGGATGGGGTGGTATTGTAGATGGGCGTGGTTCTGTAGATGGGGTTGTACTGAAGGCAGGGTGGTACTGTAGATGGACTGGCTTTGTAGGTGGGGTGGTATTGTAGGTGGGGAGGTACTGAAGGTGGGGTGGTACTGTATGTAGGGTAGTACTGTAGGTGGAGGTGGCACCGAAGGTGAGGTGGCGCTCTAGGTGGGGTGGGGCAGAAGGTGGGGGTTGCACCTTAGGTGGGGTGGTACTGTAGGAGGGGGTGGCTCCGATGGTGAGCTCATAGTGATGGAGGTGGTACTGTAGGTGGAGTGGTACTGAAGACGGGGTTGGCTTTGTAGGTGGGAGTTGTAATGTATGTGGGATGGTACTGAAAATAGGGAAGTACTGTAGGTGGGGTGGTGCTGAAGGTGGGGTGGTACTGAAGGGGGAGGTGTCACTGTAGGTGAGGTGACACTGTAGGTGGGGTGGTACTGTAGGTGGAGGTGTCACTGTAGGTGAAGTGGCACTGTAGGTGGGGAGGTACTGTTGGTGGAGGTGTCACTGTATGTGAAGTTGCACTGTACGTGGGGTGGTACTGAAGATGGGACGGTACTGTGGATGGAGTGGTACTGTATGTTGCTGGTACTGTAGGTTGGGCGGTACTGTAGATGGAGGTGGTACTGTAGAAGAGGTGGAAGTGTAGGATGGGTAGTTCTGTAGGTGGGGGTGGTACTGTAGATGGGGTGGTATTGTAGAAGGAGTGGTACTCTAGGAGGTGTGGTATTGTAGGTTGAGTGGTAATGTAGGTTGAGTGGTACTGTACATGGGGTAGTACTCTAGGTGGGGTGGTACTGTAGATGGATTAGTACTGTAGATGGGGTGGTACTGTCGATAGGGTGGTAATGTTGGAGGGGTGGTAGTGTAGATTGTGTGGTACTGTTGTTGGGTGTGATACTTTAGGTGGGGTGGTACTGTAGAAGGGGTCTTACTGTAGATGGGGTGATACTGTAGGTAGGGTGGTACTGTAGATGGGGTGGTACTGTAGGTGCGGTGTAACTGTAGATGGGGCGGTGCTGTAGATGGGGTGGTACTGAAGATGGGGTGCTACTGTAGATTGGGTGGTACTGTAGGTGGGGTGGTACTGTAAGTGGGGTGGTTCTGAAGGTGGGGTGGTACTGTAGATGGATTGGCATTGTATGTGGGGTGGTTCTGTAGGTGGTGAGGTACTGAAGGTGGGGTGGTACTGTAGGAGGGGGTGGCTCCGAAGGTGAGCTCGTAGTGATTGAGGTGGTACTTTAGGTGGAGTGGTACTGAAGATGGGGGTTGCTTTGTAGGTGGGATGGTACTGAAAACATGGAAGTACTGAAGGTGGGGTGGTGCTGAAGGTGGGGTGGTACTGTAGGGGGAGGTGTCACTGAAGGTGAGGTTGCACTGTAGGTGGGGTGGTACTGTAGGTGGAGGTGATAATGTAGGTGAATTGGCACTGAAGGTGGAGTGGTACTCTAGGTGGGGACGTACTGTAGGTATGGTTGTGCTGTAGATGAGGTTGCACTGTAGATGGGGTGGTACTGTAAGTGGGTTGGTACTGTAGATGGTGTGGTACTGTTGGGGGTACTGTAGATGGGGTGGTACTGTAGACTGGGTGGTCCTGTAGATAGGGTGGCACTGTAGATTGGGTGGTAATGTAGGTGGGGTGGTACTGTAGGTGGGGTGGTACTGTAGGTGGGGTGGTACTGTAGATGGGATGTTACTGTGGATGGGGTGGTACTGTATGTGGGGTGGTACTGCAGGTGGTGTGGTACTGTAGGTGCGATGGTACTGTAGATGGGGTGGTGCTCTAGATTGGGTGGTACTGTAGACGGGATCGTACTGTAGGTGAGGTGTTACTGTAGATGGGGTGGTAATGTAGGTGGAGTGGTACTGTAGGTGGTGTGGTGCTGTAGACAGGGTGGTACTGTTGGTGGGGTGGTACTGTAGATGGGGTGGAACTGTAGATGGTTTGGTACTGTAGGTGGGGTGGTTCTGTAGATAGGGGTGGTACTGTAGATGGGGTGGTACTTGGGGTTGGGTGGTACTGCAGGTGGGGTGGTACTGTAGATGGGGTGTTACTGTAGGTGTTTTGGTACTGTAGGTGGAGTGGTACTGTCGATGGGGCGGTACTGTACATGGGGTAGTATTGTAGATAGGGTGGTACTGCAGGTGGGATGGTAGTGTAGATGGAGTGGTACTGTAGATGGGGTGGTACATTGGGTGTGGTGGTACTGTAGATGGGGTGGAACTGTATATGGCGTGGTTCTGTAGATGGAATAGTTCTGTAGGAGGGGTGTTACTGTATTTGGGGTGGTACTGTATATGTGATGGTAATGTAGGTGGAGGTGGCACCGAAGGTGAGGTGGCACTGTAGGTGGAATGGAGCGGGAGGTGAGGGTGGCACCGTAGGTGGGGTGGTACTGAAGTAGGGGGTGGCTCTGTAGGTGAGCTCGTACTGTAGGAGGTGGTACTGTAGGTGCGATGGTGCTGAAGGCGGCGATGGCTTTGTAGGTAGGGGTGGTACTGTAGGTGGGATGGTACTGATGATACGGTAGTACTGTAGGTGGGGTGGTGCTGAAGGCGGGTTGATACTGTACGTGGAGGTGTCACTATAGGTGAGGTGGCACTGTAGGTAGAGTGGTATTGTATCTGGGGTGGTACTGTAGGTGAGGGTGGTACTGTATACGAGGGTTTTACTCTACATGAGGGTAGTGCTGTAGGACAGGGTGGTACTGTTGGTGGGGTGGTAGTGTGGATGGGGTGGTACTGTAGGTGGGGTGGTACTGTAGATGGGGTGGTACTGTAGGTAGGGTGGTAAAGTAGATGGGGTGGTACTGTAGGTGGTGATATATGGTAGGAATAGTGGTACTGTAGGTATGGTTGTACTGTAGATGGGGTGCTACTGTAGCTGGGGTGGTAGTGTAGATGGGGTGGTACTCTAGATGGGGTTATACTGTAGGTGGGTTGGTTCTCTAGATAGTATGGTACTGTGGATAGGGTGGTACTGTATGTGAGGTGGTAGTGAAGGTGGGGTGGCACTTTAGGTTAGGTGGTACTGAAGATGGGGTGGTACTGTACATAGGGTGGTACTGTAGATGGATTGGTACTCTAGATGAGGGTTGTACTGTAGGTGGGGTGGTACTGCCGATGGAGTAGTACTGTAGGTGGTGTGGTACTGTAGATGGGGTGGTGCTGTTTGTGAGGTGGTACTGTAGATGGTGTGGTACTGTAGATGGGGTGGTACTGTAGGTGGGGTGGTACTGTAGATGGTGTGGTACTGTAGGTGGGGGTACTGTAGATAGGGTGGTACTGTTAGTAAGTCTGTACTGTAGGTGGGGTGGTACTGTAGGAGGGGTGGTACTGTAGGTGTGGTGGTACTGTAGGTGAGGTGATACTGTAAGTGGGGTGGTATTGTAATTGGTGCAGTACTCTTGATGGGGTGGTACTGTTGACTGGGTGGTACAGTAGATGGGGTGGTACTGTAGACGCTGTGGTACTATAGATTATGTGGCAGTTTAGATTGGGTGGTACTGTAGATGGGGTGGCACGGTAGGTGGGGAGTTATTGTAGGTGGGGTGGTTCTGTATATGGGGTGGTGCTGTAGATTGGATGGTACTGTAGATGGGGTGGTACTGTAGATGGGATTGTGCTGTAGATGGGGTGGTACTGTAGATGGGGTGTTAGTGTAGGTGGGGTGGTACTGTAGGTGAGATGGTACTGTAGGTGGGGTGGTACTGTAGGTGGGGTGATACTGTACATAGGGTGGTACTGTACATGGGGTGGTACTGTACATGGGGTTTTACTGTAGATGTGCAGGTACTGTAGGTGGTGTGCTATTGTAGGTGGGGTGGTACTGTAGACGCTGTGGTACTATAGATTATGTGGTAGTTTAGATTGGGTGGTACTGTAGATGGGGTGGCACGGTAGGTGGGGAGTTACTGTAGGTGGGGTGGTTCTGTATATGGGGTGGTGCTGTAGATGGGATGGTACTGTAGATGGGATTGTGCTGTAGATGGGGTGGTACTGTAGATGGGGTGTTAGTGTAGGTGGGGTGGTACTGTAGGTGAGATGGTACTGTAGGTGGGGTGGTACTGTAGGTGGGGTGATACTGTACATATTGTGGTACTGTACATGGGGTGGTACTGTACATGGGGTTTTACTGTAGATGTGCAGGTACTGTAGGTGGTGTGCTATTGTAGGTGGGGTGGTACTGTAGATGGGGGAGATGCTGTAGGTGGGGTTGTACTGAGGATTGGGTGGTACTGTAGGCGGGTTGGTTGTGTAGGTGTGGTGGTACTGTAGATTGTTTGGTACTCTAGGTTTGGTGGTACTGTAGATGGGTGTGGTACTGTAGATAAGGTGGTACTGTAGGTTGGGTGGTTCTGTAGGTGGGGGTGGTACTGTAGGTTGTGTGGTACTGTAGGTAGAGTGGTACTGTATGTGGGGTGGTACTGTACCTGGGGTGGTACTGTAGATTGATTGGTACTCTAGATTTGGTGATACTGTAGATGGGGTGGTACTCTATGAGGGGTGGTTGTGTAGATGGGGAGGTACTGCTGAAGGGCGTAGTACTGTAGATGGGGTTGTACTGTAGGTGGGGTGGTAGTGTAGGTGGGGTGGTACTGTAGGTGACTTGGTACTGTAAGTGGGGTGGTACTGTAGATGGGGCAGTACTGTAGATGGAGTGTTACTGTTGATTTTGTGGTACTGTAGAAGGGGTGGTAGTGTAGATGGGGTGGTACTATAGATGATGTGGTAGTGTAGATTCGGTGGTACTGTAGATGGGGTGGTATGGTAGGTAGGGTGGTACTGTAGGTGGGGTGGTACTGTACATGGGGTGGTACTGTAGATGGGATGGTTCTGTAAATGGAGTTGTACTGTAGATGGGGCGGTACTGTGGAGGGCGTCTTGAGTTTCTGTAGCTTATCAAGTGGTTCTGTGAATTACGGTGTTGTACACAGGCATTCCTTGTGTCGTCAGACCTGCTTGCATATTGCGAAACATCAAGGGACGTCCAAACACGTATTTCAGAACACCAATACGCAAGCAGGTCTGACGACACAAGAAATGCCTGTGTACAACACCGTAATTCACACAACCACTTGATAAACTACAGAAACTCAACACTTATCCAATCTCCTTTCAAAGCTGCCCAAGATTTTAGACTCAATAACACCACTCGGTACATCATCATATGCAGCATTCTCCACCTGACCTCTTCATTCTGAACCTGACTATAAATACTCGCGTCCCTTCCACCCCAGGTAGATCTGTTTGTGACTTGAAAAAGCCCACTGTGTGGGCGAAACGTAGTGAATAAAGGATCACATTATTCTGCATACGTGTTTATGTTTCCAGGTGGGAGGGGTACTGTAGGTGAGGTTGGTACTGTAGGTGATGGTGGTATTGAAGGCGGGGATAGTAAAGTAAGCGAGGGTGGTACTGCAAGTGAGGTAGTACTGTAGGTGGGGTTGGTACCATAGGTGAGGGTGGTTCTGTGGGCGTTGTAATGTAGGTGAGGGAGGCACTGTAGGTGGTGTGGTACTTTAGGTGGTGTAGTACTGTAGGTTTGGTGATACTGTAGGTGGGGTGGTACTGTAGGTGGCGTGGTACTGTAAGTGTGTTGGCACTGTAGGTGGGGTGGTACTGTAGGATATGATGGTACTGTAGGTTAGGGTGGTACTGAAGGTGAATGTGGTACTGCAGGTGACGGTGGTACTGTAGATGGGGTGCTACTGTACATGAGGAGGATTCTGTAGGTGAGATGGTACTGCAAATGGGGTGTTACTGAAGGTGGGGAGGTACTCTAGGGATATTGGTACTTCAGGTTTGGTTGTACTGTAGGTGGGGTGGTAGTGTAGGTGGCATGGTTCTCTAGATGGGGTTGTACTGTATGTGGGTTGGTACTGTAGATGGTATGGAACTGTTTATAGGGTGGTACTGTATGTGAGGTGGTACTGTATGTGAGGTGGTACTGTAGGTGGGGTGGTACTTTAGGGTAAGTGGAACTGTAGATGGGGTGGTACTCTAGATGGAGTGGTACTGAAGGTTGTGTGGTACTGTAGATGGGGTGGTACTGTAGGTGCGGTGGTACTGTAGGTAGGGTGGTGCTGTAGATGGGGTGGTACTGTAGGTGGGGTGGTACTGTAGGTGGGGTGGTACTGTAGGAGGGGTGGTGCTGTACATGGGGTTGTGCTGTAGATGGGGTGCTACTGTAGGTGGGGTGGTACTGTAGATGGGGTGGTACTGTAGGTGGGGTGGTACTGCAGATGGAGTGGTGCTGTAGATGGGGTGGTACTGTAGGTGGGGTGGTACTGTAGATGGGGTGGAGCTGTAGGTGGGGTGATACTTTGGATGTGGTGGTACTTTAGGCGGGGTGGCACTTTAAGTTAGGTAGTACTGTAGATGGAGTGGTGCTGTATGTGGGGTGGTTCTGTTGATGGGGTTTTACTGTAGATCGGGTGGTACTGAAGATCGAGTGGTTCTGTACGTGGCGTGGTACTTCAGATGGGGTGGTAATGTAGGTCTGGCGGTGCTGTAGGTGGGGTGGTACTGTGGGTGGTGTGGTTCTGTAGGTAGGGTGGTACTGTAGATGGGGGTGGTACTGTTGATGGGGTGGTACTGTATGTAGGGAGGTAATGTAGTTGAGGGTGGTTCTGTAGTTGGGGTGGTACTGTAGATGGGGTGGTCCTTTAAATGGAGTAGTACTGTAGGTGGTGTGGTAATCTAGGTGGTGTGGTACTGTTGATGGCGTGGTACTGTAGGTGTGGTTGTACTGTAGGCGGGGTGGTACTGTAGGTGGGGTGGTTCTGCAGGTGGGGTGGAACTGTAAATGGGGTGGTACTGTTGTTGGGGTGGTACTGTTGTTGGAATGGTACTGTTTGTGGGGTGGTATTGTAGATAGGGTGGAAATGTAGGTCTGGCGGTACTGTTGGTGAGGTGGTATTGTAGGTGGTGTGGTACTGTAGGTGGGGTGGTACTGTCGGTTGGGTGGTACTGTAGGTGGGGTGGAACTGTAGATGAGGTGGTACTGTTGATTGGGTGTTTCTGTTGGTGTGGTGGTACTGTAGTTGAGGGTGGTACTGTAGTTGGGAAAGTACTGTAGATGAGGATGGTACTGTAGACGTGGTGGTACTGCATATGAGGTGGTACTGTAAGTGGGGTGGTTCTGTATGTTGGGTGTTACTGTAAGTTGGGTGGTACTGTAGATAGGGTGGTACTCTAGTGTGGGTGGTACTGTAGTTGGGGTGGTACTATAGATTGGGTGGTACTGTAGATGAGGTGGTACTGTAGGTGAGGGTGGTACTGTAGGTGAGGGTAGTACTGGAGGTGGGGTGGTACTTTTCATGGGATGGTACTCAAGATGGGGAGTTACTGAAGATCTGGTGGTACTGTAGGTGTGGTGGTACTTTACAAGGGGTGATAATGTAGGTCTGGCAGTGCTGTAGGTGGGATGGGTACTGTAGGCGGTGTTGTACTGTAGGCGGTGTGGTACTGTAGGTGGGGTGATACTGTTGATTGGGTGGTACTGTAGGTGGGGTGGGTGGTACTGTAGTTGAGGGTGGTACTGTAGTTGGGGTGGTATTGTTGATGGGGTGGTACTGTAGGTGGGGTGGGTGGTACTGTAGTTGAGGGTGGTATTGTAGTTGGGGTGGTATTGTAGATTGGGTGGTACTGTTGATGGGGTGGTATTGTAAATGAGGTGGTACTGTAGATGTGTGGTACTGTAGATGGGGTGGTACTGTAGATGGGGTTTTAATGTAGATGGGGTGGTACTGAAGATCTGGTGGTACTGTAGGTGGGGTGGAACTTTATGGGGTGATAATGTAGGTTTGGCGGTGCTGTAGTTGGGGGGTACTGTAGGTGGTGTGGTACTGTAGGTGGGGTGATACTGTAGTTGAGGGTGGTACTGTAGTTGAGGTGGTACTGTAAATGGGGTGGTACTCTTGAAGGGGTGGCTCTGTAGGTGGGGTGGTACTTAGGGTGGGGTGATACTGAAGGTGGGGTGGTGCTGTATGTTGGGTGGTACCGTAGGTGGAGGCTGCACCGTAGGTGAGGTGGCACTGTAGGTGGGGTTTGGTGGACTTTGGGCGTGGCACCGTAGGTGGGGTGGTACTGTAGGAGGAGGTGGCTCTGTAGGTGAGCTGTTACTGTAGGAGGTGATACTGTTGGTGTGGTTCCAATGAAGGCAGCGGTGGGTTTGTAGGAGGGGTGGTACAGTAGGCGGGATTGTACTGAAGGTGGGGTGGTACGGTAGGTGGAGGTGTCACTGAAGGTGGGGTGGCACTGTAGGCAGAGTGATACTGTAGTTGAGGTGGCACTGTAGGTGTGGATGGCAGAAGGTTGGGTAGTTTTGTAGGTGGGGGTGGACCCGTTGGTGGATGTGCTATTGTAGGTGAGGGTTGTATTGTAGGTGGAGTGGTACTGTAGGTTGGGTGGTACTGTTGGTGGGGTGGTACTTACCTAGAGTTTACCTGGAGAGGGTTTCGGGGGTCAACGCCCCTGCGAACCGGTCTGAGACCAGGCCTCATGGTGTATCAGGGTCTGATTAACCAGGCTGTTACCGCTGTCCGTACTCAAACTGACGTACGAGCCACAGCCCGGTTGATCAGCTGCTGACTTTAGGTGCCTGTCCAGTGCCGTCTTGAAGACAGCCATGGGTCTGTTGGTAATCCCCCTTATGTATGCTTGGAGGCAATTGAACAGTCTTGGGCCCCGGACACTTATTGTGTTGTCTCTCAGTGTGGCACCCCTGCTTTTTATCGCAGAAATGTTGCATCTCCTGCCGAGTCTTTTGCTTTCATATGGAATGATTTTCGTGTGCAAGTTTGGTACCAATCCCTCCAGGACCTTCCAAGTGTATATTATCATGTATCTCTCTCGCCTGCGTTCCAGGGAATACAGATCAAGGACCTTCAACCATTCCCAGTAGTTTAGGTGCCTTATCACACTTATGTGTGCCGTAAAAGTTATTTGTACCCTCTCCAGGTCTGCAATGTCGCCAACCCTGAAGGAGGCCGTTAGTGCACAGCAGTATTCCAACTTAGAGAGCACAAGCGATTTGAAGAGAATCATCATGGGCTGGGCATCCCTAGTTATGAAGGTTCTCATTATTCATCCTATCATTTTCCTAGCGGATGAGGTAGATACATTGCTGTGGTCTTTGAAGGTGAGATTTTCTGACATTATCACTCCCAGATCCTTCACATTACTTTTCCGTCCTATTGTATGGTTAGAATTTGTGGTACTGTATACACCCTGACACATTTTTAATTTCCTCAAGTTTTCCATATCTGAGTAGTTGAAATTTCTCCTCGTTGAACTTCATATTGTTTTGAGAGGCCATTCGAAGATTTGGTTGATGTCTGCTTGGAGTCTCGCGGTGTCTTCGATGGGGGTCACTGCCATGGTGATCCGGGTGTCATCCACAAAGGAAGACACGGAGCCATGGCTTATATCTCTGTCTATGTCGGAAATGAGGATGAGGACTAAAATTGGAGCGAGTGGAGTTGGTACTGAAGGTGAGGTACTGTAGATGAGGTGTTACTGTTGGTGGGGTGGTACTGCAGGTGGGGTGGTACTGCTGGTGGGGTGGTACTGTTGGTGGGGTGGTACTGCAGGTGGGGTGGTACTGCTGGTGGGGTGGTACTGTTGGTGGGGTGGTACTGCAGGTGGGGTGATACAGTTGGTGGGGTGGTACTATATTTAGGTGAGGGTGGCTCTGTAGGTGAGGTGGTAGTGTAGGTGGGGTTTACCTGGAGACCTGGAGAAAGCTCCGGGGGTCAACGGCCCCGTGGCCCTGTCAATGACCAGGCCTCATGGTAGATCAGGGCCTGATCAACCAGCTGTTACTACTGGTTTCACACAATCCAACGTACGAGCCACAGCCCGGCTGGTCAGGTGTCGACTTTAGGTGCTTATCCAGTACCTGCTTGAAGACAGCCAGGGGTCTATTGGTAATTCCCCTAATGTATGCTGAAAGGCAGTTGAACAGTTTTGGGCCCCTGATACTTATTGTGTTATCTCTTAACGTGCTAGTGACACCCCTGCTTTTCATTGGGGGAATGTTGCATCGTCTGCCAAGTCTTTTGCTTGCGTAGTGAGTGATATTCGTGTGCAAGTTCGGTACTAGTCCCTCTAGGATTTTCCAGGTGTATATAATCATGTATCTCTCCCGCCTGCGTTCCAGGGAGAACAGGTTCAGGAACTTCAAGCGCTCCCAGTAATTGAGGTGTTTTATTACAGTTATGGGTGCCCTGAAGGTTCTCTGCACATTCTCTAGGTCAGCAATTTCACCTGCCTTGAAAGGTGGGTGAAATTGTTGGTGGGTGGCATTGTAGGTCAGGTGGTACGGTTGGTGAGTGTGGTACTGTAGGTGTGGTGGTACTATAGGTGGGGTGGCACTTTAGGTCAGGTGTTACGTTTGGCGGGGTGGTACTGTAGCTGGGGTGGTGCTGATTTTGGGATGGTACTGTAGGCGGGGTGGTACTGTAGGTGGGGGTGGCTTTGTAGGTGAGGCGGTGCTGTATATGGGGTGGTACTGTCGGTGGGGGTGGCTCTGTAGGTGAGGTGGTGCTGTAGTGGGTGGGTGGTACTCTAGGTTGGCTAGTACTGTAGGTGGAGTAGTACTTTAGGTGGGGTGGTACTGTAGGTGGTGGTGGTACTGTAAGTGGGGTGGCACTGTATGTGTGGGTGGCTCTGTAGGTAGGATGGCATTGTAGCTGGGGTGGGACTGTTGGTCGGATGGCACTGTTGATGAGGTGGCTCTGTAGGTGGGGTGTCACTGTACGTTGGGTGGCACTGTATGTGGGTCTGGCACTGTCGGTGGGGTGGTACTGTAGTTGGCAGTTGCACTATAGGTGGTCGTGGCACTGCAGGTATGGGTGGCACTGTAGGTGGGGTGGCACTGTAGGTGGGGTGGTAATATCGGTGGGGTGGCACTGTAGTTGGGATGTCACTGCAGGTTGGGTGGCACTCTAGGTAGGGTGTCATTGTAGGTGGTAGTTGCAATGAGTGACATGAGGTGCAACATCGAGGCTTTATGCAACATTATAAAGATCGTGGGTGGTGGTCCACTGCAACCAGTTAGTTTCGGCCTGGCGAGGTGCTCACACGTACATGTGTGACCTCAGAGGAGGTGAGTGCGTGGCGAGGTGCTCACACGTACATGTGTGACCTCAGAGGAGGTGAGTGCGTGGCGAGGTGCTCACACGTACATGTGTGACCTCAGAGGAGGTGAGTGCGTGGCGAGGTGCTCACACGTACATGTGTGACCTCAGAGGAGGTGAGTGCGTGGCGAGGTGCTCACACGCACATGTGTGACCTCAGAGGAGGTGAGTGCGTGGCGAGGTGCTCACACGTACATGTGTGACCTCAGAGGAGGTGAGTGCGTGGCGAGGTGCTCACACGTACATGTGTGACCTCAGAGGAGGTGAGTGCGTGGCGAGGTGCTCACACGTACATGTGTGACCTCAGAGGAGGTGAGTGCGTGGCGAGGTGCTCACACGTACATGTGTGACCTCAGAGGAGGTGAGTGCGTGGCGAGGTGCTCACACGTACATGTGTGACCTCAGAGCAGGTGAGTGCGTGGCGAGGTGCTCACACGCACATGTGTGACCTCAGAGGAGGTGAGTGCGTGGCGAGGTGCTCACACGTACATATGTGACCTCAGAGGAGGTGAGTGCGTGGCGAGGTGCTCACACGTACATGTGTGACCTCAGAGGAGGAGAGTGCGTGGCGAGTTGCTCACACGTACATGTGTGACCTCAGAGGAGGTGAGTGTGTGGCGAGGTGCTCATACGCACATGTGTGACCTCAGAGGAGGTGAGTGCATGGCGAGGTGCTCACACGTACATGTGTGACCTCAGAGGAGGTGAGTGCATGGCGAGGTGCTCACACGCACATGTGTGACCTCAGAGGAGGTGAGTGCGTGGCGAGGTGCTCACACGTACATGTGTGACCTCAGAGGAGGTGAGTGCATGGCGAGGTGCTCACACGCACATGTGTGACCTCAGAGGAGGTGAGTGCGTGGCGAGGTGCTCACACGCACATGTGTGACCTCAGAGGAGGTGAGTGCGTGGCGAGGTGCTCACACGTACATGTGTGACCTCAGAGGAGGTGAGTGCGTGGCGAGGTGCTCACACGCACATGTGTGACCTCAGAGGAGGTGAGTGCGTGGCGAGGTGCTCACACGTACATGTGTGACCTCAGAGGAGGTGAGTGCGTGGCGAGGTGCTCACACGCACATGTGTGACCTCAGAGGAGGTGAGTGCGTGGCGAGGTGCTCACATGTACATGTGTGACCTCAGAGGAGGTGAGTGCGTGGCGAGGTGCTCACACGTACATGTGTGACCTCAGAGGAGGTGAGTGCGTGGCGAGGTGCTCACACGTACATGTGTGACCTCAGAGGAGGTGAGTGCATGGCGAGGTGCTCACACGTACATGTGTGACCTCAGAGGAGGTGAGTGCGTGGCGAGGTGCTCACACGTACATGTGTGACCTCAGAGGAGGTGAGTGCATGGCGAGGTGCTCACACGCACATGTGTGACCTCAGAGGAGGTGAGTGCGTGGCGAGGTGCTCACACGTACATGTGTGACCTCAGAGGAGGTGAGTGCGTGGCGAGGTGCTCACACGTACATGTGTGACCTCAGAGGAGGTGAGTGCGTGGCGAGGTGCTCACACGTACATGTGTGACCTCAGAGGAGGTGAGTGCGTGGCGAGGTGCTCACACGCACATGTGTGACCTCAGAGGAGGTGAGTGCGTGGCGAGGTGCTCACACGCACATGTGTGACCTCAGAGGAGGTGAGTGCGTGGCGAGGTGCTCACACGCACATGTGTGACCTCAGAGGAGGTGAGTGCATGGCGAGGTGCTCACACGTACATGTGTGACCTCAGAGGAGGTGAGTGCGTGCAGCAAACATTTCCTGCTTCCTTGCTTAGGTAAACACCTCGGTTCAGCTTCTCAATATTAACCTGTAACAGAATATTTTTGTTATAGTTTTGGGGCCTGGGAGTCCTGACAGCGCTAACTAAAGTGATTTCTTATTTATTCAAGTTTACAAACTTTTTCTTCGAATCAGTATCTTTCAGCAGAGAAAATTTTGTTTCCTAACCAGACAAACCATACCACGGGAGGAGATTGAACTCTTGGCGAGTGAGTCATAAAATTCCAGGCCAGAGCGTATGCCACAGGTCCAGCTGATTATAATAAGATTCATCCAATTAGGGATATTTATACACCATAGAGAGGTTAGCACAAGCACCACTGTGATCACAAATGCAAGTTTTTACAGACGAATCTTCTGCCAGCGTGGTAGTGACGAACTCTAGCTCTAGTCCCCTCAAAGCCTAACCGTTTTTTTTTTAATGCTTCTCTACAGTTATCTGCTGAATCTTGGTTGTGTTCTTCAGGTTGTTTGTTTATAATGTTTGTCAGAGGAAGAATGTTTTGAGAATTTTTAATACGGAAACGTTTCTGGAGAGAGTGGGTTGTTCAGTCAGTGGGTTGTTCAGTCAGTGGCTTGTTCAGTTAATGGGTTGTTCAGTTAGTGGCTTGTTCAGTCAGTGGATTGTTCAGCCAGTGGCTTGTTCAGTCAGTTACATGTTCAGTCAGTGGCTTGTTCAGTCAGTGGCTTGTTCAGTAAGTGGCTCGTCCAGTCAGAGGCTTGTTCAGTCAGTGGCTTGTTCAGTCAGTTGCTTGTTCAGTGAGTGGGTTGTTCAGTCAGTGGCTTGTTCAGTTAATGGGTTGTTCAGCCAGTGGCTTGTTCAGTCAGTTGCATGTTCAGTCAGTGGCTTGTTCAGTCAGTGGCTTGTTCAGTCAGTGGCTCGTCCAGTCACAGGCTTGTTCAGTCAGTGGCTTGTTCAGTCAGTTGCTTGTTCAGTCAGTGGCTTGTTCAGTCAGTGGCTTGTTCAGTCAGTGGCTTGTTCAGTCAGTGGCTTGTTCAGTCAGTGGGTTGTTCAGTCAGTGGCTTGTTCAGTCAGTGGGTTGTTCAGTCAGTGGGTTGTTCAGTCAGTGGGTTGCTCAGTCAGTGGGTTGTTCAGTCAGTGGGTTGTTCAGCCAGTGGATTGCTCAGTCAGTGGGTTGTTCAGTCAGTGGGTTGTTCAGTCAGTGGATTGCTCAGTCAGTGGGTTACTCAGCCAGTGGGTTGTTCAGTCAGTGGCTTGTTCAGTCAGTGGCTTGTTCAGTCAGTGGCTTGTTCAGTCAGTGGCTTGTTCAGTCAGAGGCTTGTTCAGTCAGTGGCTTGTTCAGTCAGTGGCTTGTTCAGTCAGTGGCTTGTTCAGTCAGTGGGTTGCTCAGCCAGTGGGTTCTTCAGTCAGTGGGTTCTTCAGTCAGAGGGTTGTTCAGTCAGTGGGTTGTTCAGTCAGTTGGTTGCTCAGCCAGTGGCTTGTTCAGTCAGTGGCTTGTTCAGTCAGTGGCTTGCTCAGTCAGTGGCTTGTTCAGTCAGTGGGTTGTTCAGTGAGTGGGTTGTTCAGTCAGTGGCTTGTTCAGTCAGTGGCTTGTTCAGGCAGTGGCTTGTTCAGTCAGTGGCTTGTTCAGTCAGAGGGTTGTTCAGCCAGTGGGTTGTTCAGTCAGTGGGTTGTTCAGTCAGTGGGTTGTTCAGTCTGTGGGTTGCTCAGCCAGTGGCTTGTTCAGTCAGTGGCTTGTTCAGTCAGTGGCTTGTTCAGTCAGTGGCTTGTTCAGCCAGTGGCTTGTTCAGTGAGTGGGTTGTTCAGTGAGTGGCTTGTTCAGTCACTGGGTTGTTCAGTCAGTGGGTTGTTCAGTCAGTGGGTTGTTCAGTCAGTGGTTTGTTCAGTCAGTGGGTTGTTCAGTCAGTGGGTTGTTCAGTCAGTGGTTTCTTTAGTCAGTGGGTTGTTCAGTCAGTGGGTTGTTCAGTCAGTGGTTTGTTCAGCCAGTGGGTTGTTCAGTCAGTGGGTTGTTCAGTCAGTGGTTTGTTCAGTCAGAGGGATGTTCAGTCAGTGAGTTGTTCAGTCAGTGGCTTGTTCAGTCAGTGGGTTGTTCAGTCAGTGGGTTGTTCAGTCTGATAACCTCAACCTCCTCGTCATCATGCACTGATCTTCTCTACAAAGGACTGAAGAAGTCCATTACACTTCTTGATATCAATCCCAATACTCTATTTGCCTTACTATGCATGCTTAGGCATTGATGCTAGGGTTATGATAGATGATAGCTGATAGATGCTAGGGTTATGAACATTATTAAGCTGATAGATGCTAGGGGTATGAAGATTATTAAGCTGATAGATGCTAGGGTTATGAACATTATTAAGCTGATATATGCTAGGCTTATGAACATTATTAAGCTGATAAATGCTAGGGGTATGAACATTATTAAGCTGATAGACGCTATAACTATGAACATTATTAAGCTGATAGATGCTAGGGTTATGAACATTATTAAGCTGATAGAGGCTAGGGTTATGAGCACTATTAAGCTGATAGATACAAGGGTTATGAACATTATTAAGCTGATAGATGCTATGGTTATGAACTTTATTAAGCTGATAGATGCTAGGGGTATGAACATTATTAAGCTGATAGATGCTAGGGTTATGAACATTATTAAGCTGATAGATGCTAGGGTTATGAACATTATTAAGCTGAAAGATGCTATGGTTATGAACATTATTAAGCTGATACATGCTAGGGTTATGAACATTATTAAGCTGATAGATGCTAGGGTTATGAACATTATTAAGCTGATAGATGATATGGTTATGAACATTATTAAGCTGATAGATGCTATGGTTATGAACATTATTAAGCTGATAGATGCTAGGGTTACGAACATTATTAAGCTGATAGATGCTAGGGTTATGAACATTATTAAGCTGATAGATGATATGGTTATGAACATTATTAAGCTGATAGATGCTAGGCTTATGAACATTATTAAGCTGATAGACGCTAGGGTTATGAACATTTTTAAGGTGATAGATGCTTGGGTTATGAACATTATTAAGCTGATAGATGCTAGGGTTATGAACATTATTAAGCTGATAGATGTGATGTCTATGAACATTATTAAGCTGATAGATGCTAGGGTTATGAATATTATTAAGCTGATAGATGCTAGGGTTATGAACATTTTTAAGCTGTTAGATGCTAGGGTTATGAACATTATTAAGCTGATAGACGTTTGGGTTATGAACATTATTAAGCTGATAGATGCTACGGTTACAGCAAAATTATTCAGCTGATAGATGCTAGGGTTATGAACATTTTTAAGCTGATAGATGCTAGGGTTATGATCATTATTAAGCTGATAGATGCTAGGGTTATGAACATTTTTAAGCTGATAGATGCTGGGGTTATGAACATTATTAAGCTGATAGATGCTAGGGTTATGAACATTATTAAGCTGATAGATGCTAGGGTTATGAGCACTATTAAGCTGATAGATACAAGGGTTATGAACATTATCAAGCTGATAGATGCTATGGTTATGAACTTTATTAAGCTGATAGATGCTAGGGGTATGAACATGATTAAGCTGATAGACGGTAGGGTTATGAACATCATTAAGCTGATAGATGCTATTGTTATGAACATTGTTAAGCTGATAGATGCTAGGGTTATGAACATTATTATGCTGATAGATGCTATGGTTATGAACATTATTAAGCTGATAGATGCTAGGGTTATGAACATTATTAAGCTGATAGATGCTAGGGATATGAACATTATTAAGCTGATAGATGCTATGGTTATGAACATTATTAAGCTGATAGATGCTAGGGTTTTGAACATTATTAAGCTGATAGATGCTAGGGTTATGAAAATTATTTAGCTGATAGATGCTAGGGTTATGAACATTATTAAGCTGATAGATGATATGGTTATGAACATTATTAAGCTGATAGATGCTATGGTTATGAACATTATTAAGCTGATAGATGCTAGGGTTATGAACATTATTAAGCTGATGGATGCTAGGGTTATGAACATTATTAAGCTGATAGATGATATGGTTACGAACATTATTAACCTGATAGATGATAGGGTTGTGAACATTATTAAGCTGATAGATGCTAGGGTTATGAACATTTTTAAGCTGATAGATGCTGGGGTTAAGAACATTATTAAGCTGAGAGATGTTTGGGTTATGAACATTATTAAGCTGATAGATGCTAGGGTTAAGAACATTATTAAGCTGATAGATGCTATGGTTATGAATATTATTAAGCTGATAGATGCTATGGCTATGAATATTATTAAGCTGATAGATGCTAGGGTTAAGAATATTATCAAGCTGATAGATGTTAGGGTTATGAACATTTTTAAGCTGATACATGCTAGGTTTATGAACATTATTAAGCTGATAGACGTTTGGGTTATGAACATTATTAAGCTGGGAGATGATACGGTTACAGCAAAATTATTCAGCTGATAGATGCTAGGGTTATGAACATTATTAAGCTGATAAATGCTTGAGTTATGAACATTATTAAGCTGATAGATGCTAGGGTTATGAACATTATTAAGCTGATAGATGCTAATGTTATGAACATTATTAAGCTGATAGATGCTAGGTTAATGAACATTATTAAGCTGATAGATGCTAGGCTTATGAACATTATTAAGCTGATAGATGCTAGGGTTATGAACATTTTTAAGGTGATATATGCTTGGGTTATGAACATTATTAAGCTGATAGATGCTAGGGTTATGAACATTATTAAGCTGATAGATGTGATGTCTATGAACATTATTAAGCTGATAGATGCTAGGGTTATGAATATTATTAAGCTGATAGATGCTAGGGTTATGAACATTTTTAAGCTGTTAGATGCTAGGGTTATGAACATTATTAAGCTGATAGACGTTTGGGTTATGAACATTATTAAGCTGATAGATGCTACGGTTACAGCAAAATTATTCAGCTGATTGATGCTAGGGTTATGAACATTATTAAGCTGATAGATGCTAGGGTTATGAACATTATTAAGCTGATAGATGCTATGGTTATGAACATTATTAAGCTGATAGATGCTAGGGTTTTGAACATTATTAAGCTGATAGATGCTAGGGTTATGAAAATTATTTAGCTGATAGATGCTAGGGTTATGAACATTATTAAGCTGATAGATGATATGGTTATGAACATTATTAAGCTGATAGATGCTATGGTTATGAACATTATTAAGCTGATAGATGCTAGGGTTATGAACATTATTAAGCTGATGGATGCTATGGTTATGAACATTATTAAGCTGATAGATGATATGGTTACGAACATTATTAACCTGATAGATGATAGGGTTGTGAACATTATTAAGCTGATAGATGCTAGGGTTATGAACATTTTTAAGCTGATAGATGCTGGGGTTAAGAACATTATTAAGCTGAGAGATGTTTGGGTTATGAACATTATTAAGCTGATAGAGGCTAGGGTTATGAACATTATTAAGCTGATAGATGCTAGGGTTATGAACATTATTAAGCTGATAGATGCTAGGGTTATGAACATTATTAAGCTGATAGATGCTAGGGTTATGAACATTATTAAGCTGATAGATGCTAGGGTTATGAACATTATTAAGCTGATAGATGCTAGGGTTATGAATATTATTAAGCTGATAGATGCTATAGCTATGAATATTATTAAGCTGATAGATGCTAGGGTTAAGAATATTATCAAGCTGATAGATGTTAGGGTTATGAACATTTTTAAGCTGATACATGCTAGGGTTATGAACATTATTAAGCTGATAGACGTTTGGGTTATGAACATTATTAAGCTGGGAGATGATACTGTTACAGCAAAATTATTCAGCTGATAGATGCTAGGGTTATGAACATTATTAAGCTGATAAATGCTTGAGTTATGAACATTATTAAGCTGATAGATGCTAGGGTTATGAACATTATTAAGCTGATAGATGCTAGGGTTATGAACATTATTAAGCTGATAGATGCTAGGGTTATGAACATTATTAAGCTGATAGATGCTAGGGTTATGAACATTTTTAAGCTGATAAATGCTTGAGTTATGAACATTATTAAGCTGATTGATGTTTGGGTTATGAACATTATTCAGCTGATAGATGCTAGGGTTAAGAACATTATTAAGCTGATAGATGCTAGGGATATGAACATTATTAAGCTGATAGATGCTAGGGTTATGAACATTATTAAGCTGATAGATGCTAGGGTTATGAACATTATTAAGCTGATAGATGCTATGGTTATGAACATTATTAAGCTGATAGATGCTAGGGTTATGAACATTATTAAGCTGATAGATGCTTGGGTTATGAACATTTTAAAATTGATAGATGCTAGGGTTATGAACGTTATTAAGCTGATAGATGTTTGGGTTATGAACATTATTAAGCTGATAGATGCTAGGGTTATGAACATTATTAAGATGATAGATGCTAGGGTTATGAACATTTTTAAGGATAGATAAGAACATTATTAAGCTGATTGATGTTTGGGTTATGAACATTATTCAGCTGATAGATGCTAGGGTTAAGAACATTATTAAGCTGATAGATGCTAGGGTTATGAACATTATTAAGCTGATAGATGCTAGGGTTATGAACATTATTAAGCTGATAGATGCTAGGGTTATGAACATTATTAAGCTGATAGATGCTAGGGTTATGAACATTATTAAGCTGATAGATGCTAGGGTTATGAACATTATTAAGATGATAGATGCTAGGGTTATGAACATTTTTAAGCTGATAGATGCTTGGGTTAAGAACATTATTAAGCTGAGAGATGTTTAGGTTATGAACATTATTAAGCTGATAGATGCTAGGGTTATGAACATTATTAAGCTGATAGATGCTAGGGTTATGAATATTATTAAGCTGATAAATGCTATGGCTATGAATATTATTAAGCTGATATGAACATTATTAAGCTGATAAATGCTTGAGTTATGAACATTATTAAGCTGATAGATGCTAGGGTTATGAACATTATTAAGCTGATAGATGCTAGGGTTATGAACATTATTAAGCTGATAGATGCTAGGGTTATGAACATTATTAAGCTGATAGATGCTAGGGTTATGAACATTTTTAAGCTTAATATGCTAGGGTTATGAACATTATTAAGCTGATAGACGTTTGGGTTATGAACATTATTAAGCTGAGAGATGCTACTGTTACAGCAAAATTATTCAGCTGATAGATGCTAGGGTTATGACCATTATTAAGCTGATAAATGCTTGAGTTATGAACATTATTAAGCTGATAGATGCTAGGGTTATGAACATTATTAAGCTGATAGATGCTACGGTTATGAACATTATTAAGCTGATAGATGCTAGGGTTATGAACATTATTAAGCTGATAGATGCTAGGGTTATGAACATTTTTAAGCTTAAAGATGCTAGGGTTATGAACATTTTTAAGCTGATAGATGCTTGGGTTAAGAACATTATTAAGCTGAGAGATGTTTAGGTTATGAACATTATTAAGCTGATAGATGCTAGGGTTATGAACATTATTAAGCTGATAGATGCTAGGGTTATGAATATTATTAAGCTGATAAATGCTATGGCTATGAATATTATTAAGCTGATAGATGCAAGGGTTATGAATATTATTAAGCTGATAGATGTTAGGGTTATGAACATTTTTAAGCTGATACATGCTAGGGTTATGAACATTATTAAGCTGATAGACGTTTGGGTTATGAACATTATTAAGCTGAGAGATGCTACGGTTACAGCAAAATTATTCAGCTGATAGATGCTAGGGTTATGAACATTATTAAGCTGACAAATACTTGAGTTATGAACATTATTAAGCTGATAGATGCTAGGGTTATGAACATTATTAAGCTGATAGATGCTAGGGTTATGAACATTATTAAGCTGATAGATGTTAGGGTTATGAACATTTTTACGCTTAAAGATGCTAGGGTTATGAACATTATTAAGCTGTTATGAACATTATTAAGCTGATAGATGCTCAGGTTATGAACATTATTAAGCTGATAGATGCTAGGGATATGAACATTATTAAGCTGATAGATGCTAGGGTTATGAACATTTTTAAGCTTAAAGATGCTAGGGTTATGAACATTATTAAGCTGATTGATGTTTGGGTTATGAACATTATTAAGCTGATAGATGCTAGGGTTATGAACATTATTAAGCTGATAGATGCTAGGGTAATGAACATTATTAAGCTGATAGATGTGATGGCTATGAACATTATTAAGCTGATAGATGCTAGGGTTATGAATATTATTAAGCTGATAGATGTTAGGGTTATGAACATTTTTAAGCTGATACATGCTAGGGTTATGAACATTATTAAGCTGATAGACGTTTGGGTTATGAACATTATTAAGCTGAGAGATGCTACGGTTACAGCAAAATTATTCAGCTGATAGATGCTAGGGTTATGAACATTATTAAGCTGACAAATGCTTGAGTTATGAACATTATTAAGCTGATAGATGCTAGGGTTATGAACATTATTAAGCTGATAGATGCTAGGGTTATGAACATTATTAAGCTGATAGATGTTAGGGTTATGAACATTTTTACGCTTAAAGATGCTAGGGTTATGAACATTATTAAGCTGATTGATGTTTGGGTTATGAACATTATTAAGCTGATAGATGCTCGGGTTATGAACATTATTAAGCTGATAGATGCTAGGGATATGAACATTATTAAGCTGATAGATGCTAGGGTTATGAACAGATGCTAGAGTTATGAACATTATTAAGCTGATAGATGTTTGGGTTATGAACATTATTAAGCTGATTGATGCTAGGGTTATGAACATTATTAAGATGATAGATGCTAGGGTAATGAATATTATTAAGCTGATAGATGCTAGGTTTATGAACATTATTAAGCTGATAGATGCTAGGGATATGAACATTATTAAGCTGATAGATACTAGGGTTATGAACATTATTAAGCTGATAGATGCTATGGCTATGAACATTATTAAGCTGATAGATGCTAGGGTTATGAATACTATTAAGCTGATAGATGATAGTGTTATGAACATTTTTAAGCTGATAGATGCTAGGGTTATGAACATTATTAAGCTGTTAGATGCTAGGGTTATGAACATTATTAAGCTGATAGACGTTTGGGTTATGAACATTATTAAGCTGATAGATGCTACGGTTACAGCAAAATTATTCAGCTGATAGATGCTAGGGTTATGAACATTTTTAAGCTGATAGATGCTAGGGTTATGATCATTATTATGCTGATAGATGCTAGGGTTATGAACATTTTTAAGCTGATAGATGCTTTGGTTATGAACATTATTAAGCTGATAGATGCTAGGGTTATGAACATTATTAAGCTGATAGATGCTAGGGTTATGAGCACTATTAAGCTGATAGATACAAGGGTTATGAACATTATTAGGCTGATAGATGCTATGGTTATGAACTTTATTAAGCTGATAGATGCTAGGGGTATGAACATGATTAAGCTGATAGACGGTAGGGTTATGAACATCATTAAGCTGATAGATGCTATTGTTATGAACATTGTTAAGCTGATAGATGCTAGGGTTATGAACATTATTATGCTGATAGATGCTATGGTTATGAACATTATTAAGCTGATAGATGCTAGGGTTATGAACATTATTAAGCTGATAGATGCTAGGGATATGAACATTATTAAGCTGATAGATGCTATGGTTATGAACATTATTAAGCTGATAGATGCTAGGGTTTTGAACATTATTAAGCTGATAGATGCTAGGGTTATGAAAATTATTTAGCTGATAGATGCTAGGGTTATGAACATTATTAAGCTGATAGATGATATGGTTACGAACATTATTAACCTGATAGATGATAGGGTTATGAACATTTTTAAGCTGATAGATGCTGGGGTTAAGAACATTATTAAGCTGAGAGATGTTTGGGTTATGAACATTATTAAGCTGATAGATGATATGGTTACGAACATTATTAAGCTGATAGATGCTAGGGTTATGAACATTTTTAAGCTGATAGATGCTGGGGTTAAGAACATTATTAAGCTGAGAGATGTTTGGGTTATGAACATTATTAAGCTGATAGAGGCTAGGGTTATGAACATTATTAAGCTGATAGATGCTAGGGTTATGAACATTATTAAGCTGATAGATGCTAGGGCAATGAACATTATTAAGCTGATAGATGCTAGGGTTATGAACATTATTAAGCTGATAGATGCTAGGGTTATGAACATTATTAAGCTGATAGATGCTAGGGTTATGAATATTATTAAGCTGATAGATGCTATAGCTATGAATATTATTAAGCTGATAGATGCTAGGGTTAAGAATATTATCAAGCTGATAGATGTTAGGGTTATGAACATTTTTAAGCTGATACATGCTAGGGTTATGAACATTATTAAGCTGATAGACGTTTGGGTTATGAACATTATTAAGCTGGGAGATGATACGGTTACAGCAAAATTATTCAGCTGATAGATGCTAGGGTTATGAACATTATTAAGCTGATAAATGCTTGAGTTATGAACATTATTAAGCTGATAGATGCTAGGGTTATGAACATTATTAAGCTGATAGATGCTAGGGTTATGAACATTATTAAGCTGATAGATGCTAGGTTAATGAACATTATTAAGCTGATAGATGCTAGGGTTATGAACATTTTTAAGCTTAAAGATGCTAGGGTTATGAACATTATTAAGCTGATTGATGTTTGGGTTATGAACATTATTCAGCTGATAGATGCTAGGGTTAAGAACATTATTAAGCTGATAGATGCTAGGGTTATGAAAATTATTTAGCTGATAGATGCTAGGGTTATGAACATTATTAGGCTGATAGATGATATGGTTATGAACATTATTAAGCTGATAGATGCTATGGTTATGAACATTATTAAGCTGATAGATGCTAGGGTTATGAACATTATTAAGCTGATGGATGCTAGGGTTATGAACATTATTAAGCTGATAGATGATAGGGTTGTGAACATTATTAAGCTGATAGATGCTAGGGTTATGAACATTATTAAGCTGATAGATGCTAGGGTTATGAACTTTATTAAGCTGATAGATGCTAGGGTTATGAATATTATTAAGCTGATAGATGCTATGGCTATGAATATTATTAAGCTGATAGATGCTAGGGTTAAGAACATTTTTAAGCTGATAGATGCTGGGGTTAAGAACATTATTAAGCTGAGAGATGTTTGGGTTATGAACATTATTAAGCTGATAGAGGCTAGGGTTATGAACATTATTAAGCTGATAGATGCTAGGGTTATGAACATTATTAAGCTGATAGATGCTAGGGCAATGAACATTATTAAGCTGATAGATGCTAGGGTTATGAACATTATTAAGCTGATAGATGCTAGGGTTATGAACATTATTAAGCTGATAGATGCTAGGGTTATGAATATTATTAAGCTGATAACATTATTAAGCTGATAAATGCTATGGCTATGAATATTATTAAGCTGATAGATGCAAGGGTTATGAATATTATTAAGCTGATAGATGTTAGGGTTATGAACATTTTTAAGCTGATACATGCTAGGGTTATGAACATTATTAAGCTGATAGACGTTTGGGTTATGAACATTATTAAGCTGAGAGATGCTACTGTTACAGCAAAATTATTCAGCTGATAGATGCTAGGGTTATGACCATTATTAAGCTGATAAATGCTTGAGTTATGAACATTATTAAGCTGATAGATGCTAGGGTTATGAACATTATTAAGCTGATAGATGCTACGGTTATGAACATTATTAAGCTGATAGATGCTAGGGTTATGCTCATTATTAAGCTGATAGATGCTAGGGTTATGAACATTTTTAAGCTTAAAGATGCTAGGGTTATGAACATTATTAAGCTGATTGATGTTTGGGTTATGAACATTATTAAGCTGATAGATGCTAGGGTTATGAACATTATTAAGCTGATAGATGCTAGGGTTATGAACATTATTAAGCTGATAGATGCTAGGGTAATGAACATTATTAAGCTGATAGATGTGATGGCTATGAACATTATTAAGCTGATAGATGCTAGGGTTATGAATATTATTAAGCTGATAGATGTTAGGGTTATGAACATTTTTAAGCTGATACATGCTAGGGTTATGAACATTATTAAGCTGATAGACGTTTGGGTTATGAACATTATTAAGCTGAGAGATGCTACGGTTACAGCAAAATTATTCAGCTGATAGATGCTAGGGTTATGAACATTATTAAGCTGACAAATGCTTGAGTTATGAACATTATTAAGCTGATAGATGCTAGGGTTATGAACATTATTAAGCTGATAGATGCTAGGGTTATGAACATTATTAAGCTGATAGATGCTAGGGTTATGAACATTTTTAAGCTTAAAGATGCTAGGGTTATGAACATTATTAAGCTGATTGATGTTTGGGTTATGAACATTATTCAGCTGATAGATGCTAGGGTTAAGAACATTATTAAGCTGATAGATGCTAGGGATATGAACATTATTAAGCTGATAGATGCTAGGGTTATGAACATTATTAAGCTGACAGATACTATGGTTATGAACATTATTAAGCTGATAGATGCTTGGGTTATGAACATTTTTAAACTGATAGATGCTAGAGTTATGAACATTATTAAGCTGATAGATGTTTGGGTTATGAACATTATTAAGCTGATTGATGCTAGGGTTATGAACATTATTAAGATGATAGATGCTAGGGTAATGAATATTATTAAGCTGATAGATGCTAGGTTTATGAACATTATTAAGCTGATAGATGCTAGGGATATGAACATTATTAAGCTGATAGATACTAGGGTTATGAACATTATTAAGCTGATAGATGCTATGGCTATGAACATTATTAAGCTGATAGATGCTAGGGTTATGAATACTATTAAGCTGATAGATGATAGTGTTATGAACATTTTTAAGCTGATAGATGCTAGGGTTATGAACATTATTAAGCTGATAGACGTTTGGGTTATGAACATTATTAAGCTGATAGACGCTACGGTTTTGAACATTATTAAGCTGATAGATGCTAGGCTTATAGCAAAATTATTCAGCTGATAGATGTTAGGGTTATGGACATTATTAAGCTGTAATGTAAAAGGACACAAGTGCAACTAATGTGACATTTATTGTTGCAACGTTTCGCTCTCCAGGAGCTTTATCAAGCCATTACAAACAATACATGGACACTGAGGGTATATAAAGGCTCAGAGTGAGGTGTAATACTAGTGAGGTACCATTTCGATGTACACTAGCGGTAGTAGTAGTAGTAGTAGTAGTAGTAGTGGTAGTGACAAATGTAATACAATATGGTAGAGCAATTAATTCGTACATGAGTAAAAGGATATAAAAGCTATTACATGGGTAACATAAAAATAGGTTGGACAAATATAGACCGGAATGAGGCAGCTTGTTTCAGTGTTCACTCTCGGTGCTTTGTGTAGTATAACAGGAGAGACTATGTGATGGCAGGGTTTACTGTTTTCAGGAGGATTCTTGCTAAGACTTCGGAGATGGTGAAGCTGCCGTTGTTTTGTTTAATTGTATTCGAAACAGCGATCAGTGCTGATTCGAGGCACTTGCGTCTGCAGAAATTAGTTTCTTTGATCACTAATTGGGCGTCTCTGAATTTCATGAGATGATTGGTGGAATTTCTGTGTTGTACACAGGCGTTGTTCAAGTTATCGTTCCTACATGCGTAAATGTGTTCATTGAGGCGGGTGTCGAGGTTTCTTGCTGTTTCACCTATGTAAATCTTGTCACAGCCTCCACAGGGTATTGTGTAAACTCCTGCATTGACTGGTTCGTGGAGCTTGGATTTTGTCCTGGTTAGAACCTCTATTGAAGTGCTAGAAGCGATGGCGACTCTGGTGTTAGCTTGTGAAAGTACTTTTGAGACGTTCAGTGCACCCTGGCTGTTGGGAAGAATTATGATTAAGCTGATAGATGCTAGGGTTATGAACATCATTAAGCTGATAGATGCTATGGTTATGAACATTATTAAGCTGATAGATGCTATGGTTATGAACATTATTAAGCTGATAGATGCTAGGGTTATGAACATTATTAAGCTGATAGATGCTAGGGTTATGAACATTATTAAGCTGATAGATGCTATGGTTATGAACATTATTAAGCTGATAGATGCTAGGGTTATGAACATTATTAAGCTGATAGATGCTAGGGTTATGAACATTATTAAGCTGATAGATGCTAGGGTTATGAACATTATTAAGCTGATAGATGCTAGGGTTATTAACATTATTAAGCTGATAGATGATATGGTTATGAACATTATTAAGCTGATAGATGCTAGGATTATGAACATTATTAAGCTGATAGATGCTAGGGTTATGAACATTTTTAAGCTGATAGATGCTGGGGTTAAGAACATTATTACGCTGAGAGATGTTTTGGTTATGAATATTATTAAGCTGATAGAGGCTAGAGTTATGAACATTATTAAGCTGATAGATGCTAGGGTTATGAACATTATTAAGCTGATAGATGCTAGGGTAATGAACATTATTAAGCTGATAGATGCTAGGGTTATGAACATTATTAAGCTGATAGATGCTAGGGTTATGAACATTATTAAGCTGATAGACGCTAGGGTTATGAATATTATTAAGCTGATAGATGCTATGGCTATGAATATTATTAAGCTGATAGATGTTAGGGTTATGAATATTATTAAGCTGATAGATGTTAGGGTTATGAACATTTTTAAGCTGATACATGCTAGGGTTATGAACATTATTAAGCTGATAGATGCTAGGGTTATGAACATTATTAAGCTGATAGATGCTAGGGTTATGAACATTATTAAGCTGATAGATGCTTGGGTTATGAACATTTTTAAGCTTAAAGATGCTAGGGTTATGAACATTATTAAGCTGATTGATGTTTGGGTTTTGAACATTATTAAGCTGATAGATGCTAGGGTTATGAACATTATTAAGCTGATAGATTCTAGGGTTATGAACATTATTAAGCTGATAGATGCTAGGGTAACGAACATTATTAAGCTGATAGATGCTAGGGTTATGAACATTATTAAGCTGATAGATGCTAGGGTTATGAAAATTATTAAGCTGATAGATGCTTGGGTTGTGAACATTATTAAGCTGATAGATGCTAGGGTTATGAAAATTATTAAGCTGATAGATGCTTGGGTTATGAACATTTTTAAGCTGATAGATGCTTTGGTTATGAACATTATTAAGCTGATAGATGCTAGGGTTATGAACATTATTAAGCTGATAGATGCTTGGGTTGTGAACAATATTAAGCTGATAGATGCTAGGGTTATGAAAATTATTAAGCTGAGAGATGCTAGGGTTATGAACATTATTAAGCTGATAGATGCTAGGGTTATGAAAATTATTAAGCTGATAGATGCTTGGGTTATAAACATTATTAAGCTGGTAGATGCTTTGGTTATGAACATTATTAAGCCGATAGATGCTAGGGTTATGAACATTATTAAGCTGATAGATGCTAGGGTTATGAACATTATTAAGCTGATAGATTCTAGGGTTATGAGCATTATTAAGCTGATAGATGCTTGGGTTATGAACATTATTAAGCTGATAGATGCTAGGGTTATGAACATTATTAAGCTGATAGATGCTAGGGTTATGAACATTTTTAAGATGATAGATGCTAGGGTTATGAACATTATTAAGCTGATAGATGCTAGGGTTATGAACATTATTAAGCTGATAGATGCTATGGTTATGAACATTATTAAGCTGATAGGTGCTAGGGTTATGAACATTATTAAGCTGATAGATGCTAGGGTTATAAACATTATTAAGCTGATAGATGCTAGGGTTATGAACATTATTAAGCTGGTAGATGCTAGGGTTATGAACATTCCTGACTCACGAAATCATAATGACACGATTGCAAATAAACCATACCACGGGCGGGGTTTTTGAGACTCTCTGTTTCTGGGTTCTAACCCCACCCGTGGTAGGGTTTATGAATATTCTCAAGCTTTAGAACTTTGCATTTATCTACATTGAACTGCATCTGTCACTTTTCTGACCACGAACTGAGTTTGTCTAAATCCTCTTGTAGTTCTGTGACATCTACATTTAAATCTATTATCCTACCTCTCTTCGTGTCATCAGTGAATTTGATCATATTACTTGTAATTTTCTCGTCATCGTCATTGATATATAAGCAACAACGGGCCCAAAACTGATCCCTGTGGAATGCCACTTATTGTAGATCGTCACTCAGACTTAACCCATTTAACACACTCTGCTTCCTGTTGGTGAGTCATGATCTCTGTTGCTTTATCAAACGTCTTAATAAAATCAAAATAAGCAATATCGAATTACTTTATCATGATCAATGGCCTCAAGAACTTTACTGAAAAAAATCATCAAATTAGTCAGGCAGGAATGACCCATCGTGAATCCATTATGCTTAATAAGATAGCTTCTAATAATATGCGCTATAATTAACTAGTAATTTGCTTACAATTGATGTTAGACTTATTGGCAGGTAATATGACGGTAACGAATTGTCCCTTGACTTAAAACCAGGAATTACACTGGCCATCTTCCATCTATCAGACACTACACCTGCTTCCATCTATCAGACACTACACCTGCTTCCATCTATCAGACACTACACCTGTTTGAAGAGATATATTAAAAATATTAGTTAATGGTTCAAGAAGTTCTATTTTTCACTCATCAAAAAACCTTGAAAAAATTTTGTCAATTCCCGGGGATATATTTTGTTTCAGTCAACCTGTTATATTACCATATATCCCTAGTGACAGTTATATTACCATATATCCCTAGTGACAGTTATATTACCATATATCCCCAGTGACAGTTATATTACCATATATCCCTAGTGACAGTT
This sequence comes from Cherax quadricarinatus, assembly GCF_038502225.1. Taxonomy (NCBI): domain Eukaryota; kingdom Metazoa; phylum Arthropoda; class Malacostraca; order Decapoda; family Parastacidae; genus Cherax; species Cherax quadricarinatus. The sequence goes on along the minus strand of NW_027195909.1, from coordinate 33,012 downwards.
ATATTACCATATATCCCTAGTGACAGTTATATTACCATATATCCCTAGTGACAGTTATATTACCATATATCCCTAGTGACAGTTATATTACCATATATCCCTAGTGACAGTTATATTACCATATATCCCTAGTGACAGTTATATTACCATATATCCCCAGTGACAGTTATATTACCATATATCCCTAGTGACAGTTATATTACCATATATCCCTAGTGACAGTTATATTACCATATATCCCTAGTGACAGTTATATTACCATATATCCCTAGTGACAGTTATATTACCATATATCCCCAGTGACAGTTATATTACCATATATCCCTAGTGACAGTTATATTACCATATATCCCTAGTGACAGTTATATTACCATATATCCCTAGTGACAGTTATATTGCCATATATCCCTAGTGACAGTTATATTACCATATATCCCTAGTGACAGTTATATTACCATATATCCCTAGTGACAGTTATATTACCATATATCCCTAGTGACAGTTATATTACCATATATCCCTAGTGACAGTTATATTACCATATATCCCTAGTGACAGTTATATTACCATATATCCCCAGTGACAGTTATATTACCATATATCCCTAGTGACAGTTATATTACCATATATCCCTAGTGACAGTTATATTGCCATATATCCCTAGTGACAGTTATATTACCATATATCCCTAGTGACAGTTATATTACCATATATCCCTAGTGACAGTTATATTACCATATATCCCTAGTGACAGTTATATTACCATATATCCCTAGTGACAGTTATATTACCATATATCCCTAGTGACAGTTATATTGCCATATATCCCTAGTGACAGTTATATTACCATATATCCCTAGTGACAGTTATATTACCATATATCCCTAGTGACAGTTATATTACCATATATCCCTAGTGACAGTTATATGTTATATTACCATATATCCCTAGTGACTGTTATATTACCATATATCCCTAGTGACAGTTATATTACCATATATCCCTAGTGACAGTTATATTACCATATATCCCTAGTGACAGTTATATTACCATATATCCCTAGTGACAGTTATATTACCATATATCCCTAGTGACAGTTATATTACCATATATCCCTAGTGACAGTTATATTACCATATATCCCTAGTGACAGTTATATTACCATATAACCCTAGTGACAGTTATATTACCATATATCCCTAGTGACAGTTATATTACCATATATCCCTAGTGACAGTTATATTACCATATATCCCTAGTGACTGTTATATTACCATATATCCCTAGTGACAGTTATATTACCATATATCCCTAGTGACAGTTATATTACCATATATCCCTAGTGACAGTTATAGTACCATATAACCCTAGTGACAGTTATATTACCATATATCCCTAGTGACAGTTATATTACCATATATCCGTAGTGACAGTTATATTACCATATATCCCTAGTGACAGTTATATTACCATATATCCCTAGTGACAGTTATATTACCATATATCCCTAGTGACAGTTATATTACCATATATCCCTAGTGACTGTTATATTACCATATATCCCTAGTGACTGTTATATTACCATATATCCCTAGTGACAGTTATATTACCATATATCCCTAGTGACAGTTATATTACCATATATCCCTAGTGACTGTTATTTTACCATATATCCCTAGTGACTGTTATATTACCATATATCCCTAGTGACAGTTATATTACCATATATCCCTAGTGACAGTTATATTACCATATATCCCTAGTGACAGTTATATTACCATATATCCCTAGTGACAGTTATATTACCATATATCCCTAGTGACAGTTATATTGCCATATATCCCTAGTGACTGTTATATTACCATATATCCCTAGTGACTGTTATATTACCATATATCCCTAGTGACAGTTATATTACCATATATCCCTAGTGACAGTTATATTACCATATATCCCTAGTGACAGTTATATTACCATATATCCCTAGTGACAGTTATATTACCATATATCCCTAGTGACAGTTATATTACCATATATCCCTAGAGACTGTTATATTACCATATATCCCTAGTGACTGTTATATTACCATATATCCCTAGTGACAGTTATATTACCATATATCCCTAGTGACTGTTATATTACCATATATCCCTAGTGACAGTTATATTACCATATATCCCTAGTGACAGTTATATTACCATATATCCCTAGTGACAGTTATATTACCATATATCCCTAGCGACAGTTATATTACCATATATCCCTAGTGACAGTTATATTACCATATATCCCTAGTGACAGTTATATTACCATATATCCCTAGTGACAGTTATATTACCATATATCCCTAGTGACAGTTATATTACCATATATCCCTAGTGACAGTTATATTACCATATATTGCTAGTGACAGTTATATTACCATATATCCCCAGTGACAGTTATATTACCATATATCCCTAGAGAATGGAGCGAAACAGAATGACTTCAAGAGTGTATCAGTCTGTAGTGGAAGGAAGGCGGGGTAGGGGTCGGCCTAGGAAAGGTTGGAGGGAGGGGGTAGAGGAGGTTTTGTGTACGAGGGGCTTGGACTTCCAGCAGGCATGCGTGAGCGTGTTTGATAGGAGTGAATGGAGACAAGTGGTTTTTAATACTTGACGTGCTGTTGGGGTGTGATCAAAGTAACATTTATGAAGGGGTTCAGGGAATCCGGCAGGCAGGACTTGAGTCCTGGAGATGGGAAGTACAGTGCCTGCACTCTGAAGGAGGGGTGTTAATGTTGCAGTTTAAAAACTGTAGTGTAAAGCACCCTTCTGGCAAGACAGTGATGGAGTGAATGATGGTGAAAGTTTTTTCTTTTTCGGGCCACCCTGCCTTGGTGGGAATCAGCCAGTGTGATAATAATAATAAAAAAAATATCCCTAGTGACTGTTATATAACATAATTTATCTTCTTCACGCCCACTACAAAAATTAATTATTAGGATATTGTTAGTGTCTTCTTGCACTCACCTAGCTGTGGTTGCAGAGGTCGAGACTCAGCTCCTGGCCCCGCCTCTTCACTGATAGCTAATAGGTCCTCTCTCTCTCTCTGCTTCCTGAGCATTGTCATACCTCGTATTAAAACTATGTGTTGAGAATTAGGCCTTACCTGCTGTGTTCATTATAAATATGTATAATGAACACTTAGCTGATAAATGACAGCAAATCGTCTACACAGCCGTCCCTGCAGACGAGGTCTAGATGCTGTCGAAACCATCACAACAGTGGGCTGTCAAGAGATACAATTTGTAAGTATAAATTACCCCTAGGGGGTGTTATGTCAGCATATTTCATTCGATGATGGCTGACAAATACTTACTTGTTTGGACTCAAAAGTCCACACCTTACTGCCGATTATAGGTTGATTACAAACTCCTTGTGACTCAAGAATTGCGCAATCCCCCGATCTACAAGAAATTCGTAACATACCTTGCTCTTTGTAACGTGAGCTATGGTGTTCTCAACACCTTCGACAGATATCGGTGACTTGATAGAAGCTGAAGTGTCCTTGGATGTCCACGTCTTCCATTGTCTAGGAAACGCACACTGGTACACTATGTTCAACAAGATTCGTCTTTATTGTTCACAATGTATCACAAGAGAAGCTGATCACACTTCTCTAAGTGTTTATTGTGTTGTGTGAGACACTTTATTCACACTAACGCACAGATCAGTGTTCTTTGTTGGTTATCCTGGCGTCAGTGTGACTCTCTCTAGAGTCAAAAGTAATCTGGCATCAGTACACCACCCCAAGCCGTCACTGCCCTAGCACAAAAAAAAAAAACGCTGACCTAGTACCTTGCATCCTTGTCACCTCCTCGATGAAGCAAAGCAGAATGTTTGTTTCTTGCTGTCTTAATCATAAACAACAATGTACACTATCTTTACTATGGTAATAAAGTGGGAGCAGGATTTTCCTTAATTGTCCTGCTAAGTAAGAGATGTACTGTCTCTTATAAAAATACACTTTGCAACACCCCTGCAAGGAGCAGAGGTCACTTGACTTACGTGGCATAACATCTGTGATCAATTACTCACTCTAGCAGTAAACAAGACGCTCGCCCCTTCTAGTGGCCCCTCAGGGCTGAGAGGGCTGAAGGGGGCTGAAGGGGGCTGAAGGGGGCTGATACCCCCCTCCTGGAGAAAGTTTCTCCACACTGGGGGGCGGCGGAGGTTCGCTGCAGGTGAACTATTCATCACTTAACATTAATTTAATTTTCTCACTCGCCACCACTGCTGCTTGTCTTTTCTGAACAGCTTTAGTCTGTGTGGTTTCTGTAGAATCACTAATTTTGTTTTCAACACTGTGTAATTCTAATGGCACTAGTTTATTTATTGTCCGCTTATTCACTACACCTTTGCTCAAAACATCAACTGTCCTGATGATTCCATTTGCATCAGGATATATGGTCACAATTTTTCCAAGTGGCCATTGGGACCTCGGACCATCATTGTCGATAATCACTATGTCACCAGGTCTTAAGGACTTATGATTTTCAGGAACACCAGCTCCATAGAAGTGTTCTCTCAATGAGGTGAGATAGTCTTCTCGCCAAATTTTCTCCCAACGTTCAATCACTTTATTAAGGTGTTTGAATTTACGTCTGAGTTGCTCAGGTTCGAAATAAGTAGGATCCTCTATGATTTCTTTATCATTCATGGGAGGAACAGGTTCGAGCCTTCTGCCATGGAGTAAATGAGATGGACTTAACACTTCTAAATTGTCCAGATCATCGGTAACATATGTTAGAGGTCTGTTGTTGACTCTATTTTCTATTTCAGTCACAACTGTACGGAATTCTTCTAAGTCTATTCTCTGACGATGAAGAGTCTTCCTTAAACAACGTTTTACAATGCCGATCATTCTTTCATAAAATCCGCCGTGCCATGGAGATTTAGGAGGAATGTATCTCCAACGACATCTGCGTTGACTCAGCATCTGTTGTACTTCTGGTTGATCAAAGATCTTGCTTATATAAGCAGCACCAGCAACAAAGTTCGTTGCATTGTCTGAAATCATCAGTCTGGGACATGCCCTTCTGGCTGCAAACCTTCTGAATAATTTGATAAAAGTTTCAGCAGACATGTCAGTGGCTACTTCTAGATGTACTGCTCTAGTTGTAGCACAAGTGAACAAACAGATGTACACCTTGATGGGAACTTTGTCAACTGTTTTGGTTAAAATTATTGGTCCAGTATAATCTACACCTGTCACCTCAAATGGAGTGATATGACAAACTCTTTCAGAGGGATATGGAGGTGGACCTGGATACTGACATACTCGCATATCGTAGTGACGACAAGTAATACAGTCCTTTATTTGTTTTTTCACACTTTGTCGACCTTGAGGTATCCAGTAGGATTGTCGTATATGACAAAGTGTGTCAGCTACCCCACCATGTAACACGTTACTGTGGGCGTTCTGCACAATCAGTTTTGTCAGCCAATGATTCTTGGGGATCAATATTGGATGTATGGCTTCTTTAGGTAGTGAAGAATTATGAATTCTTCCTCGACATCTTATAATCTTTTCTGAGTCGAGATAAAGTCCTAAAGAATTAATCATAACAGGTTTCTTTGGGGATTTATCTTGTGTTTCTAGAAATTTATATTCTGTAGAGAAAATATCTTTCTGTATTAGTTTCACCCAGTATTTAATGGGTTCAAGACATTCATAATCAGGTTTTATTCCTTTAATGAATTTAAAGACAAGAGCTGTAACTCTTAAGAGTTTACCCAAAGATGAATATTTAGATCCATCAATGACTATTTCTGTTGTGTCTGCAGTATTTACACAACTTATTTCTGCTGTGTTCAAGCAGACTGTTTCTTCTGGCATAATGTGAGCTTTTTGCTGAGGCCAGTTATTTTCATTAGAGAGCCAGTTCGGTCCGTGGAGCCATAATTTATTATCCACAAATTTCTTGAGTGGGACACCACGTGACAACATGTCAGCTGGATTCTCTTGGGTAGAGACGTGAAGAAAGAGATAATCTCTCTGCATCTCTTTTATTTCTGCTACTCTGTTCTGTACATAGACCAACTTACTCTTATTATTTCTTAACCATTGGAGAACTGCCTCATTATCACTCCAGATCACGGTTTTCTCAATAGTGAGATGATCAAGTACTTTGTTGAGATAGACAGCTAATTTTGTACCTACATAGAGTGCTGTCAGTTCCAATTGTGGTACTGTTCTGACCTTCAAGGGTGCTACCCTGGCCTTTGAAGTAATTAGTGTACTTCCTTCAGCATTACTCATGTAAGCTACAGCGCCATAACCTCTGGTTGACGCATCACAGAACACACGTAATGTGTAATTGTTTCCCTCTTGACCTATTTGTCTGGGAAATTTAATTTGATGAAGTTGCTTAAACTCCTTGGATATTTCATCCCATGCTTGACTCATTTCTAGAGGCAAGTTCTCATCCCATCCAATTTTGAGTTTCCATGCATCTTGCATAAGCGTTTTACCCTTTATGGTAATTGGTGAGACGAGTCCTAGAGGATCAAAACATTGTGATACCTCTGACAGTAAACTACGTTTAGTGAGTGTACTGCATGATTTATTGTTTATCTTTTTGAGACTCAGAGTATCTTCCTGTGTGTTCCAATTAAGTCCCAGCATATTGTTGCAATCAGGAATTTCAGTTTCAGGGAAATCTTCTTTGATAAGTTCCCTTAATTGCTTTGAATTTGTATTCCACATCCTTAGAGGCATATTTGCTTCTTTCATCTCCTTGTTAGCTTCTCTGTATAAGGATTTCAAATCCTCCTCTTTATTCACAGTACCTTGAAGATTGTCCACATAGAAACTTTTCTTTAATATTTCTTTGAAGGGACTTTCAGATTTCTTCAAATGTGTATTTAGAGTAGCTTCTAGTAAGAATGGAGAGGATGTTGCACCAAATAATACTGATTTGAAACGATAAGTTTTCACAGGACTTTGAGGATCATGTGGATTTTCAGGCCACAAGAATCGAGTATAATCTCGATCTATTTCTTGTAGTCCTACTCTTAAGAAAGCCTTGGAAATATCAGCCGTGTAGGCATATGGGTTTGTGCGAAATTTCATAAGCACGTCTCCAAGCTTCTCAGTTAGTGAGGGTCCGGTCATCAGACAGTCATTAAGACTTGCTACATCTTTATTTGCACGTGCGCTGCAATTATATACAACACGTAGTGGAGTGGTTTCAGAATCTTTTCTGACTCCATGGTGCGGGAGATAATGAGCGTTTGTCTTCAACTTATCTTCGACTATTTCCTAAATGAATTTATTGTCCAACTGTTCTTGTATGATATTATCATAGACAGTCAGTAGCTCTGGATTCTTCCTGAGCTCATGTATTTGTGCTTTCATCTGTCCGAAAGCCATGCGATAATTGCTAGGTAGATGTGGTGGATTTAATTTCCATGGTAACCTAACCCAATACTGTCCATCTTTATATTTGACAGTGTCCAAATATTGGTTATAAGTCTGAGACTCTTGTGGGCTTGGTTTATTTACATCAATACCTATCGCATCTAAATCCCACAACTTATCAACTGGTTCATTCATTTCTTCCAGTAATGATAATTTTTGCTGTGGTACATGATCAGCGGTTATTCTCGTAACTAGTACATTTTCCACTGAATCAATATCAGCTTCTTTCCCACTTTGAGAGGGAATGGGACCACATATCATGTGGCCTCCTGCTGTTTCCAGCAAATGAACATCATGTTTACTTACTATATTTTGCACAAACAGTGATAATAATCACTTCCAATGATTAAATCAATTGGACTAATTGTGTCCGTCTGTATGTCAGGACAGGCTAACTTGACCTTAGCTGCTTTCAGTGCTGCAACTGTTTCTTTTAATCCCTGGATCTGCACAGACTTAGGCAAATCATCTACTACCACAGCTTCTACTGTCTTTTTCCTGTTTCCTAGACCAACAGTGATTTTGGCTAGGTCATATGTCTGTTTACCAGAATTGTGGAAAAAACCAGCTATATCTAACTGTATTTTGGCATAGGGTAGTTTATTCAGTTTCTGCAACACTGATCTTCTTATGAAGGACCTTTGTGAGCCTTGATCAAATAGTGTTAGCACATTGGTTTTGTGTAATTTATTAGATAACTCAACTCGAGCTATCGGGAGAGCAGTTGCTTTAAACTTATCTCTCACATTTAATGCTGTTGCTTGTTGACTTCCTGATTCTGTGGAAGTCTGCTGCTGTTCAGCAAAAGTATTTGGGCATAATGCTGTATGATGCATACCCTTGCATTTAAAACACTTCTTCAGTGAGCATTTTCCTCCCTTGTGTTCACCTAAACACTTGATGCATCTTTTCAGCTGATGAACACGTTGTTTACGTGCCTCCATTGATGTGTATTGACTACAATACTGTGCCCAATGTGTTCCATCACAAAGTACACATTTTGGAGTACGTTTATGTGTGACAGTCTGTTTACTGTCTATTGTATTCACAGCTTGATAAATGCCTATATGGGATTTCCCATTATGTGGTTTAGTGGGAATAGGTATACTCTTTTTATACTGAGTTGAAGGTTTATTATCCACGAGATTTGTGGATTTTTCATCTTGTCTCGTTGCTTGCATGCATGGAACTATTGTTTGTAAACCATTGCTAATTTCTTCACAAGTGAAATAGCGTTTATTGAACATAATATTTAATCGTTCAATAGTTTGTGGTGACAACTTATCTTGTACAATACCACTGATAAGCCAATTACATTGTCTTAGGTCATATTTAGCACCTAGAGATCTGAGACTATTGTCTAATGTGATTCTAAATGCCTGTAAGTCTGAATAACAATGTTTGGGTGGCTTCAAGCTTGATATTAAGACTGCATGTCTAACTCTAGCCTTGTCAGCATCGAAGTAATTGTCTGCTAAGACACGTAAGGCTATTTGATAATTGCCTTTAACCACCGGAAATGACTTAATCAGTTCATAGGGTTCTCCCTTCACAAGACATTTAAGGTAATTGAACTTAGCAATCTCATCTATGTCAGTTCGTGAATTTACTATGGATTGAAAACCACTAATGAATTCTTCATAATTATGACCTTGGAAAATAGGTAATGACAATGTAGGTAAGCTTGGTAATGGGACACTTGTTGTTGTTACAGGTGTAACAGGCGTTTGACCACTAGTAGTAGTAGGTCTCTGTGACAGAGTTTTACGGCAGATAGCCTGTACTCCTGTCCACCTTAATTGTTGATCACTAAAAGTATCCAAAACATTTTTAATTTCATCTTCAGATGGATCTGATTCAAGAAATTTATTTTCATAATGTGTATAGTCTGAATTAATTATTTCCAGACGCTGTGTAAATAATCCAAACTTGACCTCAAGATCATCAAAATCTATGTTTGTATCTTGAGTTAATCCTAGACAGACTGAAATTAGATTTTCTAATTGTGTAATCTTAGTCTGTAAAGACTGAAACTGAGTTTTCAAACAAGCCATTTTAATGGTATACTGAAAATTCTAGCACCACACTTAGAGTGTTTATAAAACACTGTACTGCTATAGACAGCTGAGTTTTTGTTATGCTTAAGTCAGCAATAATCGAGTCAGACACTACTGACCCACTAAGCTTAACCTCAGGGTTAATGACCATGAGGGTACAGGGTACATGTGGCTGGTGTTTATGGCTTGTGTGCTGTGTCAGCCTGCCCACGATGATTAATCGTAAATAACGATGTTATACACTTCATTCACTATACACTATAAATGTCACTGTATAACTGTAATCACACGTGAATATTACTTACACATATATAAATTTCACTGTTAATATATATTTGAAAGCTTACACTTTATATATAAGTTCCTTTAATATAACAGGTAGATCTATAAGAAACAAACTTTAACACAATCTTGTCTCTTAATTTCTGTCTATAAACATTATAAACACTGTGTATATATACACTCAGACAAACATCATCACTTGGGTTGTGTTGTTGTCTTTAGTCAGCAATTTCTCGAGATTGGAGCAGTGGGTGCAGGATGTGGGTGAGTCACCCAGCTCCCGTTTTCTTTGGGTGTCCGCTGGGTGAGCGCCCGTTTTCCTTTGGGTGAACGCTGGGTGAGCGCCCGTTTTCTTTTGGCTGCCCATTCTCTGTGATTGAGTCTGGAGGGACTCATTTATACTGATTTATATTGTAAAACGCTAGTTTTACAGCTTTTTTCGAAGGACCTTGGCTCATAGGTTATTTGTACACTGTAGTGCAACATATTTGGACCACAGTGTGGTCTTTATCCGGTTCGAGCACGACCAAAGCTCTTTTGAGTCAAAAGTAATCTGGCATCAGTACACCACCCCAAGCCGTCACTGCCCTAGCACAAAAAAAAAACGCTGACCTAGTACCTTGCATCCTTGTCACCTCCTCGATGAAGCAAAGCAGAATGTTTGTTTCTTGCTGTCTTAATCATAAACAACAATGTACACTATCTTTACTATGGTAATAAAGTGGGAGCAGGATTTTCCTTAATTGTCCTGCTAAGTAAGAGATGTACTGTCTCTTATAAAAATACACTTTGCAACACCCCTGCAAGGAGCAGAGGTCACTTGACTTACGTGGCATAACATCTGTGATCAATTACTCACTCTAGCAGTAAACAAGACGCTCGCCCCTTCTAGTGGCCCCTCAGGGCTGAGAGGGCTGAAGGGGGCTGAAGGGGGCTGAAGGGGGCTGATACCCCCCTCCTGGAGAAAATTTCTCCACACTATGTATGGTTCCTGCCTCCACTACATCACTTGCTAGGTTATTCCACTTCCTGACGACTCTGTGGCTGAAGAAATGCTTCCTAACATCCCTCTGACTCGTCTGATTCTTCAGCTTCCAGTTGTGACCCCTTGTTTCTGTGTTCCCTCCCTGGAACATCCTGTCTATTTCAAGCATTATTTTGTATGTCGTTATCATGTCTTCCCTGACTCTCCTGTCCTCCAGTGTCGTCAGTCCGATTTCTCTCAACCTTTCTTCATAGGACATTCCCCTGAGCTCTGGAACTAGCCTTGTTGCAAACCTTTGTACTTTCCCTAGTTTCTTGACGTACTTGACCAGGTGTGGGTTCCAAACAGGTGCTGCATACTCCAGTATTGGCCTGACGCACACAGTATATAGTGTCTTGAACGATTCCTTACTAAGGTACCGGAACGCTATTCTCAGGTTTGCCAGGCGCCCGTATGCTGCAGCAGTTAGCTGGTTGATGTGTGCCTCTGGAGACATGTTCGGTGTTATGGCCACCCCAAGATCTTTCTCCTTGAGTGAGGTTTGAAGCCTTTGTCCACCTAGCCTATACTCTGTTTGCAGTCTTCTTTCCCCTTCCCCAATCTTAATGACTTTGCATTTTGCAGGATTGAATTCGAGAAGCCAGTTGCTGGACCAGGTGTCCAGCCTGTCCAGGTCTCTTTTTAGTCCTGCCTGATCCTCATCCGATTTAATCCTTCTCATTAGCTTCACATCATCTGCGAACAGGGACACTTCAGAGTCTATCCCTTCCCTCATGTCATTCATATATGTCAGTCCTAGGACTGACCCCTGTGGGACCACGCTCGTCACAGGTGCCCACTGTGATACCTCATCACGTATCATGATGGACTGATTACATCGTCTTCTCTACTGTTCCTGCCTACTTTCTGTATCATGACCCGTATCATGACCTGTCAGGCATTTTCTGATCCATTGCAGTGCCCTTCCTGTTATACATGCCTGATCCTCCAGCTTCTGCACTAATCTCCTGTGAGGAACTGTGTCGAAGGCCTTTCTGCAGTCAAAGAAAATGCAATCAACCCACCCCTCTCTTTCGTGTCTTACTTCTGTTACCTTGTCATAAAACTCCAGAAGGTTTGTGACACAGGATTTGCCTTCCATGAATCCATGCTGGTTGTTGTTTATAATCTTGTTCCGTTCCAGGTGCTCCACCACTCTCCTGATAATCTTCTCCATGACTTTGCATACTATACATGTCAGAGAGGTGAAGGTTTATAAACTAAAAGAGGAGGCAGTTAGGGTAAGATATAAACAGCTATTGGAGGATAGATGGGCTAATGAGAGCATAGGCAATGGGGTCGAAGAGGAATGGGGTAGGTTTAAAAATGTAGTGTTAGAGTGTTCAGCAGAAGTTTGTGGTTACAGGAAAGTGGGTGCAGGAGGGAAGAGGAGCGATTGGTGGAATGATGATGTAAAGAGAGTAGTAAGGGAGAAAAAGTTAGCATATGAGAAGTTTTTACAAAGTAGAAGTGATGCAAGGAGGGAAGAGTATATGGAGAAAAAGAGAGAGGTTAAGAGAGTGGTGAAGCAATGTAAAAAGAGAGCAAATGAGAGAGTGGGTGAGCTGTTATCAACAAATTTTGTTGAAAATAAGAAAAAGTTTTGGAGTGAGATTAACAAGTTAAGGAAGCCTAGAGAACAAATGGATTTGTTAGTTAAAAATAGGAGAGGAGAGTTATTAAATGGAGAGTTAGAGGTATTGGGAAGATGGAGGGAATATTTTGAGGAATTGTTAAATGTTGATGAAGATAGGGAAGCTGTGATTTCGTGTATAGGGCAAGGAGGAATAACATCTTGTAGGAGTGAGGAAGAGCCAGTTGTGAGTGTGGGGGAAGTTCGTGAGGCAGTAGGTAAAATGAAAGGGGGTAAGGCAGCCGGGATTGATGGGATAAAGATAGAAATGTTAAAAGCAGGTGGGGATATAGTTTTGGAGTGGTTGGTGCAATTATTTAATAAATGTATGGAAGAGGGTAAGGTACCTAGGGATTGGCAGAGAGCATGCATAGTTCCTTTGTATAAAGGCAAAGGGGATAAAAGAGAGTGCAAAAATTATAGGGGGATAAGTCTGTTGAGTGTACCTGGTAAAGTGTATGGTAGAGTTATAATTGAAAGAATTAAGAGTAAGACGGAGAATAGGATAGCAGATGAACAAGGAGGCTTTAGGAAAGGTAGGGGGTGTGTGGACCAGGTGTTTATAGTGAAACATATAAGTGAACAGTATTTAGATAAGGCTAAAGAGGTCTTTGTGGCATTTATGGATTTGGAAAAGGCGTATGACAGGGTGGATAGGGGGGCAATGTGGCAGATGTTGCAAGTGTATGGTGTAGGAGGTAGGTTACTGAAAGCAGTGAAGAGTTTTTACGAGGATAGTGAGGCTCAAGTTAGAGTATGTAGAAAAGAGGGAAATTTTTTCCCAGTAAAAGTAGGCCTTAGACAAGGATGTGTGATGTCACCGTGGTTGTTTAATATATTTATAGATGGGGTTGTAAGAGAAGTAAATGCGAGGGTCTTGGCAAGAGGCGTGGAGTTAAAAGATAAAGAATCACACACAGGGTGGGAGTTGTCACAGCTGCTCTTTGCTGATGACACTGTGCTCTTGGGAGATTCTGAAGAGAAGCTGCAGAGATTGGTGGATGAATTTGGTAGGGTGTGCAAAAGAAGAAAATTACAGGTGAATACAGGAAAGAGTAAGGTTATGAGGATAACAAAAAGATTAGGTGATGAAAGATTGAATATCAGATTGGAGGGAGAGAGTATGGAGGAGGTGAACGTATTCAGATATTTGGGAGTGGACGTGTCAGCGGATGGGTCTATGAAAGATGAGGTGAATCATAGAATTGATGAGGGAAAAAGAGTGAGTGGTGCACTTAGGAGTCTGTGGAGACAGAGAACTTTGTCCTTGGAGGCAAAGAGGGGAATGTATGAGAGTATAGTTTTACCAACGCTCTTATATGGGTGTGAAGCATGGGTGATGAATGTTGCAGCGAGGAGAAGGCTGGAGGCAGTGGAGATGTCATGTCTGAGGGCAATGTGTGGTGTGAATATAATGCAGAGAATTCGTAGTTTGGAAGTTAGGAGGAGGTGCGGGATTACCAAAACTGTTGTCCAGAGGGCTGAGGAAGGGTTGTTGAGGTGGTTCGGACATGTAGAGAGAATGGAGCGAAACAGAATAACTTCAAGAGTGTATCAGTCTGTAGTGGAAGGAAGGCGGGGTAGGGGTCGGCCTAGGAAGGGTTGGAGGGAGGGGGTAAAGGAGGTTTTGTGTGCGAGGGGCTTGGACTTCCAGCAGGCATGCGTGAGCGTGTTTGATAGGAGTGAATGGAGACAAATGGTTTTTAATACTTGACGTGCTGTTGGAGTGTGAGCAAAGTAACATTTATGAAGGGATTCAGGGAAACCGGCAGGCCGGACTTGAGTCCTGGAGATGGGAAGTACAGTGCCTGCACTCTGAAGGAGGGGTGTTAATGTTGCAGTTTAAAAACTGTAGTGTAAAGCACCCTTCTGGCAAGACAGTGATGGAGTGAATGATGGTGAAAGTTTTTCTTTTTCGGGCCACCCTGCCTTGGTGGGAATCGGCCAGTGTGATAATAATAAAATAAAAAAAACATGTCAGTGACACTGGTCTGTAATTTAGTGCCTCTTTTCTGTATCTTTTTTTAAAAAATGGGAACTACATTTGCGGTCTTCCATACCTCAGGTAGTTGCCCAGTTTCAAGGGATATGTTGAAGATTGTGGTTAATGGCACACACAGTATATCTGCTCTCTCCCTGAGAACCAACGGGAAGATGTTGTCCGATCCCATTGCCTTTGAGGTATCAAGGTCACTTAGCAGCTTCTTCACCTCCTCCTGTGTGAAAACCGAGAGAAAATAATTATTAAAAATCGAGCACATTTCATCCACTTTATCAGTAAAATGCCCAGAATTATTTTTATGGGGATTTATCTCTAACGTTTGTTCTATAAACCTGGAAAAATAAAAATTTCTGGTTAGTTTTCGAATTCCAAACAACTTTAATTTCGTAGTCCTGTTTAGTTTTTCTTATCCCCTTTTTAACCTCCATCTTAATGTTAAATTGATTCATAAAATGACCCCTCACCTCTTTCGATGCGCCTCATCTTTTTATTTTTTTACACAGGGTTTGACAAGGTTAAGGATCCCTAGCTTTATTAACAAGCTATTTACAGGTTAAGGATTCCTAACTTTATTGACAAGCTAAGAGCTGTTACCTACATCAGCTCATTTGAAAGCATTTTTATTGTTATGAAACATACAAGTTAGGGACACGATGAAGTTGGAGCCATCTGTGTCCCCGCTGTGGACCATCTGTGGGCCAGCTGTGGACAATCTGTGGGCCAGCTGTGGATCATCTGAAGGGTACAGCCAGAGTGAAGTTGCTGCTTTCTGCCCGTCTTGTGGTATAGAAGCGTGCTTCTCGCTGTCCTCGAAGTGGATCCAAGTGTGGTACTTTGACAATATTGGCCTTGAACATAACAGTAAGGCCACCCACATCCCTCCTGTGTTGAAGGCTCTACTGAAATAACAGATCTATCCAGGATGAGTCCAGGCGAGAGATGAGACGTCTTGTTCTGTTCTCTACTCTGTCAAGCAGTCGCAGATGAGAGGGGGGGGCAGGCAAACCAAGAAAGTGGAGCATACTCAAGGCCTCACCTCTTGATGCGCCTCATCTCTTTTGATGCGCCTTTATTCTATCCTAAAAGATGTTAGACCCTATTATTCATCCATTTCGAGTCATTTCTATTCGATCATATTTCTTTATAAGGAATAAATGTACTTTGGATAACATGTATAGTGTTTAGAAAGCTGTCATACTGATAACTCTCTTCGCTACCCTAGTCCACAGATGATAGGGTTTCTTTAAGCCCACTGTTATCTGCTATGCGAAAATTTGGGACCATTTCTGAATTATCCCTACTGTCATATTTCCATTGTGGTCGTCTGCGCCAAGTTCCAGCCTTGACGTAACTTCCCTATTCACCAAAGTGCCTACTACACAAGCCATCGATCTCTTGCGCAGGAAAACTTGACGATTTACTTGACCTTCCAATTCCATCCAGCGATTTAATCAACCTTGTTGAACTATATGTTGGCTTGATATGTTTCTCTTTCGAAAATCACCTCTTTCAGCAGACTTTTGGACTACCCATGGGTTCGCCACTCAGTGCCATACTAGCGAACCTATACATGGAACATCTGGAAGCCAAGCGATTTTCCACTAATATTCCCTTTTCTGTAACCTGGCTCCATTATGTTAACATTCTCATCATAACTCCCAGACGCTTCAACGTTCAAGCTCTCCAATACAAGCTCAACCAGGTCGAGCCCTCAATCCATTTCACACTAGAAGAAAAAGTCAAAAACACTCTTCCTTTCCTTGATGTTCTTCTCAGCATAGCTGACCAAGAACTTGGTTTTAAAGTTTATCGAAAACCTACCAGCTAACACGATCCCCTATTTATAATCTCACCACGACACCAAAAATAAACGTAGTGTAATTATAGGCTTTTTCCTGCGCGCCCTCAGAAGCTACAGCAGTGAGTTCCTTGAGGAGAATTGATCTCTTACTGAACAAGTTTTTTGCTAAACTTCCCTATCCTCGTTACTTTATTGGAGACGGCAGACGACGGGCATTAAACATCTTTAACACACCCAGGGAAGACACTGAAGAGAAGATATACATAGGGCAACAAAACGGAATCAGAACCCCTGCCGATAGCATGTGGAGTTCCCCAAGGTAGTATTCTGGGTCCCTTATTATTCTTATGCCATGTTAATGACATGCCTATCAGTGTCAAGTGCAAACTCGTACTGTATGCAGATGACAGTGCTCTACACTGCTACTACTGCTACTACTACTACTACTACCACTACTACTACTACTACTACTGCCACCACTACCTCTTCCTGCCTATATATAGACTTCCTGCTCCACTTCTGGTTAGTGTGACTTTGTAAATGGTCCAAGTCGGACCGAAACGTCGTCGTAAGCTCCTCTCTTCTATGTGCGGGTTATTTGTGTATCGTTCCAGTCACGGTATTGTGCCTTTTTTTTGTAATTTATTGACAGTGCTCTGTTAGTGTCAGGTAAAAACCCACAAGATATAGCTAATGTTTTAACACTGGAACTGGAGTACTGCAGCAAATGGTTAGTAGACAACAAACTATCATTACACCTCGGGAAAACTGAAGTCATTCTCTTTGGCACGAAACATAAACTGAGAAGGGTAAATAATTTTAATGTCCAGTGTAATGGGGAGCCCATCACTTTTAATTCACCAGTAAAATATCTGGGAATCCCCTTTGACCCATGCATGTCAGGAGAATTGATAGGGAACAGTGTAGTAAAGAAAGCAAATGCCAGACTAGAGTTCCTATATAGACAAACTGAGGCTCGCATGACCCTATGTCTAGCCCTCATACAGTATCATATGGATTACGCTTGCTCTTCGTGGTACTCTGCCTTGACCAAAAAAAAAAAAAAAACTGGAAGATAGACTGCAAATCACGCAGAACAAAATGGTAAGATTTATCCTGGGGCTGGGACCAAGAGAACATGTAGGCCAGGATGAATTACAGCAGTTGGATATGCTGAATGTTGAAGACAGAGTAAAACAACTGAAGCTAAATCATGTTTATAAAATTGCTCACAGTGTCCAGAATATCTTGCTGTAAGTTTTGTCAAGGTTGGGAACTAAAGCAATCATAGTACTAGGGGGAGAGAGCACAACTTTGTAGTAGGCAGAGTCAGTGGCCAGGCTTCAACACCTTTAAGGAATGGAACAGACTACCCGTACATGTCAAAACCAGTCATAGCATGAATCAGGTCAAGAAGAGTGCCAAAAGGTGTCCGATGAATGTAGCTACAGAAAGGGAGGGGAATGATTTTCTATTTTTTAGCTAACATATGTGTAAATTTTACCTTATTCCTAGTAATGACCCTCGTATTGTAGATAGTCTTAATGACCCTCGTGTAGTAGATAGTCTTTTTAGTATGATAATAAGATGTTATCTTCATTATAGAAAAATAAGATATTATAACCTTTATATTATAATAATAAGGTAAAAGAACCCCTAATGGAAATAAGTCACTCTGTCTGACTGTTTTGGGTTATCCCAGCTTCTATACACATATGCTGCTATGTATGATAATCTTTGTAACTGTATTTGTGTATACCTGAATAAACTTAGTTATTTACTTAGTCCTCCCCACAAACTCCATTGCCAAACACGTTTCCAACATTTTTCCAATACCTCATTCCAAGTATTTACCTCCACACCCACCTCCATCAAGGACATTACCAGTAATAGACAGGACAAGCTTCCATCCTCTGCAGGGGTACATAATCCCTTGTAATGACTGCAGCAAATTATACCTGGGCGAAACATTCAGAGACTTCCAAACACGTATTTCAGAACACCAGTGCGCAGGCAGATCTGACGATCCAAGAAATGCCTGTGTTCAACACCGAAATTCACACAACCATTTAATTAACCACAGAAACGCAAGACTTATCACCAGAGAAGACAACACTCAATACCGTAGAATTCTGGAATCATCACTTATCTGTATATCCAACAACTTCGGCCAAAACAACGCTTCTATAACATAGATGAACCACTTGCCAAGATCCTCATCAGATCCAGTCTGCCCAGCATTCTCCACCTGACTTCATCCTATAAATACTCAAGTACCTTTCACCCAGGTAGATCTGTTTGTGTGAAGACGATGTAATCAGTCCATCACCCTTGAAGTGGTGCAGTGGCGAGCAAAGTACTTCGCTTCTACTGTATACTATATACAAGCTGTGTGCTCGCTCGGTGACTACGATGCACCGGCGTCAGCTCATCTCTTCCCGCAGAGCAGGCAAAGGGTGAAGGTCAAGATAAGATAAGATTTCGCTCGGATTTTTAACTCCGGAGGGTTAGCCACCCAGGATAACCCAAGAAAATCAGTGCGTCATCGAGGACTGTCTAACTTATTTCCATTGTGGTTCTTAATCTTGTCCCCCAGGATGCCACCCACACCAGTCGACTAACACCCAGGTACCTATTTGCTGCTAGGTGAACAGGACAACAGGTTTAAGGAAACGTGTCGAAATGTTTCCAACCGCCGGTAATCGAACCCGGACCCTCAGTGTGTGAAGCGGGAGCTATAGCCACCAGACCACCGGACCACCGGGCCACCGGCCTGGTGGCCCGGTGGTCGTACAAAACCAGACGATAAGAACTATGCTTAGGGCCCCCATCTGGACCAACACAGTATGTCTCAGATCTGAGGCCCAGCTTCCTTCCCTGGCTGACAGAGTAACATACATAAACCCCTGCAAAGTAGCCACGATTCTGCACTGGCAGCACTAGTGTACCATGGAGTCAACGTCCCACACAAGCTGTTGCCCGTCACAACATCTCCTCCTCCTCGCTAGTGTCCACAGTTAACACTGCATGTGTCTATATGCATATCTCTGAATATACATATGTGCATGTATAATGTATCCATTATGCACATGTATATGATCCAGTGTTCATATTACAGACAGCGTCGTCACTTACAAGACGCACCAGATGAACTGACCAATGTTGCAAAATATGTTGCAACATTGCAGAAATATGTTGCAACATTGCAGAAATCTCTCTCCTTCGGGAGTCAGAGACGAGTCATTGCAAGACCCGTGCCAGGACCCCGGTCTTGGCGAACATTGTACATATACACCCAGGACCGAGGTCCCAAGACCGAAATGTTTTCTAATTAATATGTCCTAGTGTTTGCTTACGTGGTTTGCTAGAAGAACGAAACAAAGAAACAAATAAACCCACAAATATTTTATCAAATAAACCCACAAAATTATCAAACAAACTCAGAAACAGTATCAAATAAACCCAGAAATATTATATTAACCCACTAATAAAGTATTAAATAAACCAATAAAGAGTATCAAATAAACCCGCAAAAATACCGAATAAACCCAAAGATATTACCAAATAAATCAACAATTAATATTAAATAAACCCTCAAATTGTATCAAATAAACCAACATATATTATCAAAAAACCACAAAAAGTTAAAAAAAAAAACAGAATAGTATCAAATAAACTAACAAAAAAAAACAACAAACCTTCAGATAATATCAAATAAAGCCAGAAAATAAACTAACAAATAAAGTAACGAATGAACCCACAAATAATGTAACAAATAAACCCACACACAAACCCACACATAAACCCACACATAAACCCACACTTAAACCCACGAGACAGACAATCATCAAACAACAAATGACATTACTGCAGATTACTTGTCATCACCAGCATGTCTTCACCAGCATGTCTTCACCAGCATGTCTTCACCAGCATGTCTTCACCAGCATGTCTTCACCAGCATGCCTTCACCAGCATGTCATCACCAGCATGTCTTCACCAGCATGTCTTCACCAGCATGTCTTCACCAGCATGTCTTCACCAGCATGTCTTCACCAGCATGTCTTCACCAGCATGTCATCACCAGCATGTCTTCACCAGTATGACTTCACCAGCATGTCTTCACCAGTATGACTTCACCAGCATGTCTTCACCAGCATGTCTTCACCAGCATGTCTTCACCAGCATGTCTTCACCAGCATGTCATCACCAGCATGTCTTCACCAGTATGACTTCACCAGCATGTCTTCACCAGCATGTCTTCACCAGCATGTCTTCACCAGCATGTCATCACCAGCATGTCTTCACCAGTATGACTTCACCAGCATGTCTTCACCAGCATGTCTTCACCAGCATGTCTTCACCAGCATGTCTTCACCAGCATGTCTTCACCAGCATGTCTTCACCAGCATGTCTTCACCAGCATGTCTTCACCAGCATGACTTCACCAGCATGTCTTCACCAGCATGTCATCACCAGCATGTCTTCACCAGTATGTCTTCACCAGCATGTCTTCACCAGCATGTCATCACCAGCATGTCTTCACCAGCATGTCATCACCAGCATGTCTTCACCAGCATGTCTTCACCAGCATGTCTTCACCAGCATGTCTTCACCAGCATGTCTTCACCAGCATGTCTTCAACAGCATGTCTTCACCAGCATGTCATCACAAGCATGTCTTCACCAGCATGTCTTCACCAGCATGTCTTCAACAGCATGTCTTCACCAGCATGTCTTCACCAGCATGTCTTCACCAGCATGTCTTCACCAGCATGTCTTCACCAGCATGTCTTCACCAGCATGTCTTCACCAGCATGTCTTCACCAGCATGTCTTCACCAGCATGTCTTCACCAGCATGTCTTCACCAGCATGTCTTCACCAGCATGTCTTCACCAGCATGTCTTCACCAGCATGTCTTCAACTCATGTTGGATCATATCTTAGAAAATTATCATGATTTTTTTAATATGATTCAGTGTGTGGGGGTTGTCACAGTGTGTGGGGGTTGTCACAGTGTGTGTGGGGTTGTCACAGTGTGTGGGGGTTGTCACAGTGTGTGGGGGTTGTCACAGTGTGTGGGGGTTGTCACAGTGTGTGGGGGTTGTCACAGTGTGTGGGGGTTGTCACAGTGTGTGGGGGTTGTCACAGTGTGTGGGGGTTGTCACAGTGTGTGGGGGTTGTCACAGTGTGTGGGGGTTGTCACAGTGTGTGGCCGTTGTCACAGTGTGTGGCCGTTGTCACAGTGTGTGGGGGTTGTCACAGTGTGTGGGGGTTGTCACAGTGCATGGTGGTTATCACAGTGTGTGCGGGTTGTCACAGTGTGTGGGGGTTGTCACAGTGTGTGTGGGGTTGACACAGTGTGCGGAGGTTGTCACAGTGTGTGGCCGTTGTCACAGTGTGTGGGGGATGTCACAGTGTGTGGGGGTTGTCACAGTGAGTGGGGGTTGTCACAGTGTGTGCGGGTTGTCAGAGTGTGTGGGGTTTGTCACAGTGTGTGGGGGTTGTCGCAGTGTGAGGCGGTTGTCACAGTGTGTGGGGGTATGTCACAGTGTGTTGGGGTTGTCACAATCTGTAAGGGTTGTCACAGTGTGTAGGGGTTGTCACAGTGTGTGGTGTTGTCACAGTGTGCTGGGGTTGTCACAGTGTGTGGGGGTTGTCACAGTGTGAGGTGTTGTCACAGTGTGCGGGGGTTGTCACAGTGTGTGGGGGTTGTCACAGTGTGTGGGGGTTGTCACAGTGTGTGGGGAGTGTCACAGTGTGTGGGGTTTGTCACAGTGTGTGGGGGTTGTCACAGTGTGTGAGGGTTGTCACAATGTGTGGGGGTTGTCACAGTGTGTTTGGGTTGTCACAGTGTGTGGGGGTTGTCACAGTGTGTAGGGGTTGTCACAGTGTGTGGGGGTTGTCACAGTGTTTGGGGGTTGTCACATTGTGTGGGGGTTGTCACAGTGTGTGGGGGTTGTCACAGTGTGTGGGGGTTGTCACAGTGTGTGGGGGTTGTCACAGTGTGTGGGGGTTGTCACAGTGTGGGGAGGTTGTCACAGTGTGTGGGGGTTGTCACAGTGTGTGGGGTCTGACACAGTGTGGGGGGGTTGTCACAGTGTGTGGGGGTTGTCACAGTGTGTGGGGGTTGTCACAGTGTGTGGGGGTTGTCACAGTGTGTGAGGGTTGTCACAGTGTGTGGGGAGTGTCACAGTGCGTGGGGGTTGACACAGTGTGTGGGGGTTGTCACAGTGTGTGAGGGTTGTCACAGTGTGCGGAGGTTGTCACAGTGTGTGTGAGGGTTGTCACAGTGTTTGGGGGTTGTCACAGTGTGTAGGGGTTGTCACAGTGTGTGGGGGTTGTCACAGTGTGTGGGGGTTGTCACAATGTTTGGGGGTTGTCACAGTGCGTTGGGGTTGTCACAATGTGTGGGGGTTGTCACAGTGTGTGGGGGTTGTCACAGTGTGTGGGGGTTGTCACAGTGTGTGGGGGTTGTCACAGTGTGGGGAGGTTGTCACAGTGTGTGGGGGTTGTCACAGTGTGTGGGGTCTGACACAGTGTAGGGGGGTTGTCACAGTGTGTGGGGGTTGTCACAGTGTGTGGGGATTGTCGCAGTGTGGTGGGGTTGTCACAATGTGGGGGCCTTGTCACAGTGTGTGGGGTTTGTCACAGTGTGCGGGGGTTGTCACAGTGTGCGGGGGTTGTCACAGTGTGTGGGGGTTGTCACAGTGTGTGGGGGTTCTCACAGTGTGTGGGGGTTCTCACAGTGTGTCGGGGTTGTCACAGTGTGTGGGGGTTGTCACAGTGTGTGGGGGTTGTCACAGTGTGTGGGGGTTGTCACAGTGTGTTGGGGTTGTCACAGTGTGCGGGTGTTGTCACAGTGTGTGGGGGTTATCAAAGTGTGTGGAGGTTGTCACGGTGTGTGGGGGTTGTCACAGTGTGTGGGGGTTGTCACAGTGTGTGGGGGTTGTCCCAGTGTGTGGGGTTTGTCACAGTGTGTGGGGGTTGTCACAGTGTGTGGGGGTTGTCACAGTGTGTAGGGGTTGTCACAGTGTGTGAGGGTTGTCATAGTATGTGGGGGTTGTCAGAGTGTGTGGGGGTTGACACAGTGTGTGGGGGTTGTCACCGTGTGTTGGGGTTGCCACAGAGTGTGGGGGTTTTCACAGTGTGTGGGGGTTGTCACAGTGTTGGGGGTTGTCGCAGCGAGTGGGGCTTGTCACAGTGTGTGGGGGTTGTCACTGTATGTGGGGGTTGCCACAGTGTGTGGGGATTTGTCACAGTGTGGGTGGGTTGTCACAGTGTGTGGGGGTTGTCACAGTGTGTGGGGGTTGTCACAGTGTGTGGGGGTTGTCACAGTGTGTGGGGGTTGTCACAGTGTATGGGGGTTGTCACAGTGTGTGGGGTTTGTCACAGTGTGTGGGAGTTGTCACAGTGTGTGCGGGGGTTGTCACAGTGTGTGGGGTGTGTGGGTGTTGTCATAGTGTGTGGGGGTTGTCACCGTGTGTTGGGGTTGTCACAGTGTGTGGGGGTTGTCACAGTGTGTGGGAGTTGTCACAATGTGTGGAGGTTGTCACAGTGTGTGGTTGTTGTCACAGTGTGTGGGGGTTGTCACAGTGTGTGGGGGTTGTCACAGTGTGTGGGGTTCTCACAGTGTGCCGGGGTTGTCACAGTGTGTGGGGGTTGTCACAATGTGTGGGGGGGTTGTCACAGTCACAGTGTGTTGTCACAGTGTGTGGGGGTTGTCACAGTTTGTCTGGGGACACACGTTGTCAAAGTGTATGGGGGTTGTCACAGTGTGTGGGTGTTGTCACAGTGTGTGGGGGTTGTCACAGTGTGTGGGGGTTGTCACAGTGTGTGGGAGTTGTCACAGTGTGTGGGGGTGGTCAGAGTGAGTGGGGCTTGTCACAGTGTTTGGGGGTTGTCACGGTGTGTGGGGGTTGTCACAGTGCGTGGTAGGGCTGTCACAGTGTGTGGGGTTTATCACAGTGTGTGGGGGTTGTCACAGTGTGAGGGGGTTGTCACAGTGTGTGAGGGTTGTCACAGTGTGTGGGGGTTGTCACAGTGTAGAAGGGTTGTCACATTGTGTTGGGGTTGTCACAGTGTGTGGGGGTTCTCACAGTGTGTGGGGGTTTTCACAGTGAGTGGGGGGTTGTCACAGTATGTGGAGGTTGTCACAGTGTGTGGGGGTTCTCACAGTGTGTGGGGGTTTTCACAGTGAGTGGGGGTTGTCACAGTATGTGGGGATTGTTACAGTGTGTGAGGGGGGGTTGTCACAGTGTGAGGGGGTTGTCACAGTGTGTGGAGGTTGTCACAGTGTGTGGGGGTTCTCACAGTGCGTGGGGGTTGTCACAGTGTTTGGGGATTGTCACAGTGTGTAGGGGATGTCACAGTGTGTAGGGGATGTCACAGTGTGTGGGTGTTGTCACAGTGTGCAGGGGTTGTCACAGTGTGTGGGGGTTGTCAAAGAGTGTGTGGGTCGTCACAGTGTGTGGGGGTTGTCACAGTGTGTGGGGATTGTCGCAGTGTGTGGGGGTTGTCACTGTTTGTGAGAGTTGTCACAGTGTGTGGGGGTTGTCACAGTGTGTAGGGGTTGTCACAGTTTGTGGGGGTTGTCTGAGTGTGTGGGGGTTGTCAGAGTGTGTGGGTGTTGTCAGAGTGTGTGGGGTTTGTCTCTGTGTGTGGGGTTTGTCACAGTGTGGGGGGTTGTCACAGTGTGTGGGGTTTGTCACAGTGTGTGGGGGTTGTCACAGTGTGTGAGTCTTGTCACAGTGTGTGTGGGTTGTCACAGTGTATGGGGGTTGTCACAGTGTGTGGGGGTTGTCACAGTGTGTGGGGGTTGTCACAGTGTTTGGGGGTTGTCACAGTGTGTGGGGGTTGTCACAGTGTGTGGGGGTTGTCACAGTGTGTAAGGGTTGTCACAGTGTGTGGGGGTTGTCAAAGTATGTGGGGTTGTCACAGTGTGGGGGGGTTGTCACAGTGTGTGGGGGTTGTCACAGTGTGTTGGGGTTGTCACAGTGTGTGGGGGTTGTCACAGTGTGTGGGGGTTGTCACAGTGTGTGGGGGTTGTCTCAGTGTGTGAGGGGTTGTCACAGTTTATGGGGGTTGTCACAGTGGGGTGTGGGGGGGGTTGTCACAGTGTGTGGGGGTTGACACAGTGTGTGGGGGTTGTCACAGTGTTTGGGGGTTGTCACAGTGTGCCGGGGTTGTCGCAGTGTGTGGGGGTTGTCACAGTGTGTGGGGGTTGTCACAGTGTGTGGGGGTTGTCACAGTGTGTGGGGGTTGTCACAGTGTGTGGGGGTTGTCACAGTGTGTGGGGGTTGTCACAGTGTGGGTGGGTTGTCACAGTGTGTGGGGGTTGTCACAGTGTCACAGTGTGTGGGGGTTGTCACAGAGTGTGGGGGTTGTCACAGTGTGTGGGGGTTCTCACAGTGTGTGGGAGTTGTCACAGTTTGTGGGGGTTGTCTGTGTGTGTTGGGGTTGTCACTGTGTGTGGGGGTTATCAAAGTGTGTGGAGGTTGTTACAGTGTGTGGGGGTTGTCACAGTGTGTGGGGGTTGTCACAGTGTGTGGGGGTTGTCACAGTGTATGGGGGTTGTCACAGTGTGTCGGGGTTGTCAGAGTGTGTGGGGGTTGTCGCAGTGTGTGCGGGGGTTGTCACAGTGTGTTGGGGTGTGGGGGTTGTCACAGTGTTTGTCACAGTGTTTGGGTGTTTGTCACAGTGTCTGGGTGTTTGTCACAGTGTTTGGGTGTTTGTCACAGTGTTTGGGTGTTTGTCACAGTGTCTGGGTGTTTGTCACAGTGTTTGTCACAGTGTTTGTCACAGTGTTTGGGGGTCACAGTGTGGGGGGTTGACACAGTGTGTGGGGGTTGTCACAGTGTATGGGGGTTGTCACAGTGTGTGGGGGTTGTCACAGTGTGTGGGGGTTGTCACAGTGTGCTGGGGTTGTCACAGTGTGAGGGGGTTGGGGTGGGGGTTGTCACAGTGTGTGGGGGTCACAGTGTGTGGGGGTTGTCACAGTGTGTGGGGGTTGTCACAGTGTGTGTCACAGGTGTGTTGTCACAGTGTGTGGGGGTTGTCACAGTGTGTGGAGGTTGTCACAACGGGTGGGGGTTGTCACAGTGTTTGGGTGTTTGTCACAGTGTTTGGGTGTTTGTCACAGTGTTTGGGTGTTTGTCACAGTGTTTGGGTGTTTGTCACAGTGTTTGTCACAGTGTTTGGGTGTTTGTCACAGTGTTTGGGTGTTTGTCACAGTGGGTGTTTGTCACAGTGTTTGGGTGTTTGTCACAGTGTCTGGGTGTTTGTCACAGTGTCTGGGGGTTGTCACAGTGTGTGGGGGTTGTCACAGTGTGGGGGTTGCCACAGTGTGTAGGGATTTGTCACAGTGTGGGTGGGTTGTCACAGTGTGGGGGGTTGTCACAGTGTGTGGGGGTTGTCACAGTGTATGGGGGTTGTCACAGTGTGTGGGGGTTGTCACAGTGTGTGGGGGTTGTCACAGTGTGTGGGGGTTGTCACAGTGTGGGGAGGTTGTCAAAGTGTGTGGGGGTTGTCACAGTGTGTGGGGGTTGTCACAGTGTGTGGGGGTTGTCACAGTGTTGGGGGGTGTCGCAGCGAGTGGGGTTTGTCACAGTGTGTGGGGTTGTCACAGTGTGCGGGGTTGTCAGAGTGTGTGGGGGTTGTCACAGTATATGGGGGTTGCCACAGTGTGTGGGGATTTGTCACAGTGTGGGTGGGTTGTCACAGTGTGTGTGGGTTGTCACAGTGTGTGGGGGTTGTCACAGTGTGTGGTGTTGTCACAGTGTGTGGGGGTTGTCACAGTGTGTGGGTGTCTGTTGTCACAGTGTGGGGGGTTGTCACAGTGTGTGGGGTTTGTCACAGTGTGTGTGGGTTGTCACAGTGTGTGGGGGTTGTCACAGTGTGTGGGGGTTGTCACAGTGTGTGGGGGTTGTCACAGTGTGTGGGGGGGGTTGTCACAGTGTGAGTCACAGTGGGGGGGTTGTCACAGTGTTGTCACAGTGTGTGGGGGATGTCACAGTGTGTGGGGGTGGTCAGAGTGAGTGGGGCTTGTCACAGTGTTTGGGGGTTGTCACAGTGTTTGGGGGTTGTCACAGTGTATGGGGGTTGTCACAGTGTGTGGGTGTTGTCACAGTGTGTGGGAGTTGTCACAGTGTGTGGGGTTTGTCACAGTGTGTGGGAGTTGTCACAGTGTGTGGGTGTTGTCACAGTGTGTGGGGGTGGTCAGAGTGAGTGGGGCTTGTCACAGTGTGTGGGGGTTGTCACAGTGTGAGGGGGTTGTCACAGTGTGTGGGGGTTGTCACAATGTGTGGGGGTTGTCACAGTGTGTGGGGTTGGGTGTGGGGGTTGTCACAGTGTGTGGGGGTTGTCACAGTGTGTGGGGGTTGTGTGTGGGGGTTGTCACAGTGTGTCACAGTGGGGGGGTTGTCACAGTGTGTGGGGGTTGTCACAGTGTGTGGGGGTTGTCACAGTGTGTGGGGGTTGTCACAGTGTGTGGGGGTTGTCACAGTGTGTGGGGGTTGTCACAGTGTGTGGGGGTTGTCACAGTGTGTGGGGGTTGTCACAGTGTGTGGGGGTTGTCACAGTGTATGGGGGTTGTCACAGTGTGTGGGGGTTGTCACAGTGTGTGGGGGTTGTCACAGGGGTCACAGTTGTCACAGTGTGTGGGGGTTGTCACAGTGTGTGGGGGTTGTCAGTGTGTGGGGGTTGTCACAGTGTGTGGGGGTTGTCACAGTGAGTGGGGGTTGTCACAGTGTGCGGGGTTGTCACAGTGTGTGTGGGGTTGTCACAGTGTTTGGGGGTTGTCACAGTGTGTGGGGTTGTCACAGTGGGGGTTGTCACAGTGTGTGGGGGTTGTCACAGTGTGTGGGGGTTGTCACAGTGTGTTGTCACAGTGTGTGGGGGTTGTCACAGTGTGTGGGGGTTGTCACAGTGTGTGGGGGTTGTCACAGTGTGTTGTCACAGTGTGTGGGGGTTGTCACAGTGTGTGGGGGTTGTCACAGTGTGTGGGGGTTGTCACAGTGTGTGGGGGGTGTCACAATGTGTGGGGGTTGTCACAGTGTGTGGGGTTGTCACAGTGTGGGGGGTTGTCACAGTGTGTGGGGGCCTTGTCACAGTGTGTGGGGTTGTCACAGTGTGTGGGGGTTGTCACAGTGTGTGGGGGTTGTCAAAGTGTGTGGGGGTTGTCACCGTGTGTTGGGGTTGTCACAGTGTGTGGGGGTTTCACAGTGTGTGGGGGTTGTCACAGTGTTGGGTGGTTGTCGCAGCGTCTGGGGGTTGTCACAGTGTGTGGGGGTTGTCACAGTGTGCGGGGGTTGTCACAGTGTGTGGGGGTCACAGTGTCACAGTGTGTGGGGGTTGTCTCAGTGTGTGGGGGTTGTCACAGTGTGTGGGGGTTGTCACAGTGTGTGGGGGTTGTCACAGTGTGTGGGGGTTGTCACAGTGTGTGGGGGTTGTCACAGTGTGTGGGCGTTGTCACAGTGTGTGGGGGTTGTCACAGTGTGTGGGGGTTGTCACAGTGTGTCGGGGCTGTCACAGTGTGTGGGGGTTGTCACAGTGTGTGGGGTTTGTCACAGTGTGTGGGGGTTGTCACAGTGTGTGGGGGTTGTCACAGTGTGTGGGGGTTGTCACAGTGTGTGGGGGTTGTCACAGTGTGTGGGGGTTGTCACAGTGTGTGGGGGTTCTCACAGTGTGTGGGGGTTGTCACAGTGTGTGGGGGTTGTCACAGTGTGTGGGGGTTGTCACAGTGTGTGGGGGTTGTCACAGTGTGTTGGGGTTGTCACAGTGTGGGGGGTTTTCACAGTGTGTGGGGGTCACTGTGTGTGGGGGTTGTCACAGTGTGTGGGGGTTGTCACAGTGTGCGGGGTTGTCAGAGTGTGTGGGGGTTGTCACAATGTGTGTGGGTTGTCACAGTGTGTGGGGGTTGTCACAGTGTGTGGGGGTTGTCCCAGTGTGTGGGGGTTGTCACAGTGTGTGGGGGTTGTCACCGTGTGTTGGGGTTGCCACAGAGTGTGGGGGTTTTAACAGTGTGTGGGGGTTGTCACAGTGTGTTGTCACAGTGTGGGTCACAGTGTGTTGTCACAGTGTGTGTGGGGGGTGGTCACAGTGTGTGGGGATTGTCACAGTGTGTTGGGGTTGTCACAGTGTGTGGGGGTTGTCACAGTGTGTGGGGGTTCACAGTCACAGTGTGTGGGGGTTGTCACAGTGTGTGTGTGTGGGGGTTGTCACAGTGTGTGGGGAGTGTCACAGTGTGTGGGGTTTGTCACAGTGTGTGGGGGTTGTCACAGTGTGTGAGGCTTATCACAGTGAGTGGGGCTTGTCACCGTGTGTGGGGGTTGTCACAGTGTATGGGGGTTGTCACAGTGTGTGGGTGTTGTCACAGTGTGTGGGGGTTGTCACAGTGTGTGGGGGTTGTCACAGTGTGTGGGGGTTGTCACAGTGTGTTGTGTTGTCACAGTGTGCGGGGGTGGTCACAGTGTGTGGGGATTGTCACAGTGTGTTGGGGTTGTCACAGTGTGTGGGGGGGGGGTTGTCACAGTGTGTGGGGGGGTTGTCACAGTGTGTGTGGGGTTGTCACAGTGTGTGTCACAGTGGGGGGGTTGTCACAGTGTGTGGGGGTTGTCACAGTGTGTGGGGATTGTTACAGTGTTGTCACAGGGGGGGGTTGTCACAGTGTGTGGGGTCACCGTGTGGGGGTTGTCACAGTGTGTGTGGGGGTTGTCACAGTGTGTGGGGGTTGTCACAGTGTGTGGGGGTTGTCACAGTGTGTGGGGGTTGTCACAGTGTGTGGGGGTTGTCACAGTGTGTGGGGGTTGTCACTGTTGTCACAGTGTGTGGGGGTTGTCACAGTGTGTGGGGGTTGTCACAGTGTGTGGGGGTTGTCACAGTGTGTGGGGGTTGTCACAGTGTGTGGGGGTTGTCACATTGTGTGGGGGTTGTCACAGTGTGTGGGGGTTATCAAAGTGTGTGGAGGTTTTCACAGTGTGTGGGGGTTGTCACAGTGTGTGGGGGTTGTCACAGTGTGTGGGGCTTGTCAAAGTGTATGGGGGTTGTAACAGTGTGTGGGTGTTGTCACAGTGCGTGGGGGTTGTCACAGTGTGTGGGGGTTGTCACAGTGTGTGGGAGTTGTCACAGTGTGTGGGTGTTGTCACAGTGTGTGGGGGTTGTCACAGTGGGGGGTTGTCACAGTTGTCACAGTGTGTGGGGTTGTCACAGTGTGTGGGGGTTGTCACACAGTGTGTGGGGGTTGTCACAGTGTGTGGGGGTTGACACAGTGTGTGGGGGTTGTCACAGTGTGTGGAGGTTGTCACAGTGTGTGGGGGTTGTCACAGTGTGTGGGGGTTGTCACAGTGTGTAGGGGTTGTCAGAGTGTGTGGGGGTTGTCACAGTGTGTTGGGGTTGTCACAGTTTGCGGGTGTTGTCGCAGTGTGTTGGGGTTGTCACAGTGTGTGGGGTTGTCACAGTGTGTGGGGGTTGTCCCTGTGTGTTGGGGTTGTGAGAGTGTGTGGGGGTTGTCACAGTGTGTGGGGGTTGTCACAGTTTGCGGGTGTTGTCGCAGTGTGTGGGGGTTGTCACAGTGTGTGGGGGTTGTCACAGTGTGTGGGGGTTGTCACAGTGTGTGGGGGTTGTCACAGTGTGTGGGGGTTGTCACAGTGTGTGGGAGTTGTCACAGTGTGGGGGGGTTGTCACAGTGTGTGGGGGTTGTCACAGTGTGTGTGTGTGTGGGGTTGTCACAGTGTGTGGGGGTTGTCACAGTGTGTGGGGGTTGTCACAGTTGTCACAGTGTGTGGAGGGTTGTCTCAGTGTGTGGGGGTTGTCACAGTGTGTGGGGGTTGTCACAGTGTGTGTGGGTTGTCACAGTGTGTGGGGGTTGTCACAGTGTTGTCACAGGGGTTGTCACAGTGTGTGGGGGTTGTCACAGTGTGTGGGGTGTGAGGGGGTTGTCACAGTGTGTAGGGGATGTCACAGTGTGAGGGGGTTGTCACAGTGTGTGGGGGTTGTCACAGTGTGTGGGGGTTGTCACAGTGTGTGGGGCTTGTCACAGTGTGTGGGGGTTGTCACAGTGTGTAGGGGTTGTCACCGTGTGTGGTGTTGTCACAGCGTGAAGGGGTTGTCACAGTGTGTGGGGGTTGTCACAGTGTGTGGGGGTTGTCACAGTGTGTGGGGGTTGTCACAATGAGTGGGGGTTGTCACAGTGTGTGGGGGTTGTCACAGTGTGTGGGGGTTGTCACAGTGTCTGGGGGTTTGTCACAGTGGGTGTGGGTGGTCACAGTGTATGGGGGTTGTCACAGTGTGTGGGGGTTGTCACAGTGTGGGGGTTGTCACAGTGTGTGGGTGTTGTCACAGTGTGTGGGGGTTGTCACAGTGTGGGTGGGTTGTCACAGTGTGGGGGGTTGTCACAGTGTGTGGGGGTTGTCACAGTGTGTGGGTGTTGTCACAGTGTGTGGGGTTTGTCACAGTGTGTGGGGGTTGTCACAGTTGTCACAGTGTGTGGGGGTTGTCACAGTGTGTGGGGGTGTCACAGTGTGTGGGGGTTGTCACAGTGTGTGGGGGTTGTCACAGTGTGCCGGGGTTGTCGCAGTGTGTGGGGGTTGTCGCAGTGTGTGGGGGTTGTCGCAGTGTGCCGGGGTTGTCGCAGTGTGTAGGGGTTGTCACAGTGTATGGGGGTTGTCACAGTGTGCCGGGGTTGTCGCAGTGTGTAGGGGTTGTCACAGTGTGTGGGGGTTGTCGCAGTGTGTGGGGGTTGTCACAGTGTGTGGGTGTTGTCACAGTGTGAAGGGGTTGTCACAGTGTGTGGGGGTTGTCACAGTGTGTGGGGGTTGTCACAGTGTGTGGTGTTGTCACAGTGTGCGGGGGTTGTCACAGTGTGTGGGGGTTGTCACAGTGTGTGGGGGTTGTCACAGTGTGTGTTGTTGTCACAGTGTGAAGGGGTTGTCACAGTGTGTGGGGGTTGTCACAGTGTGTTGTCACAGGGGTTGTCAGTGTTGTCACAGTGTGTGGGGGTTGTCACAGAGTGTGGGGGTTGTCACAGTGTGTGTCACAGTGTGTGGGGTGTTGTCTCAGTGTGTTGGGGTTGTCACAGTGTGTGGGGGTTGTCACAGTGTGTGGGGGTTGTCACAGTGTGTGGGGGTTGTCACAGTGTGTGGGGGTTGTCACAGTGTGTGGGGGTTGTCACAGTGTGTTGGGGTTGTCACAGTGTGTGGGGGTTGTCACAGTGTGTGGGGGTTGTCACAGTGTGTGGGGGTTGTCACAGTGTGGGTGGGTTGTCACAGTGTGGGGGGTTGACACAGTGTGTGGGGGTTGTCACAGTGGGGGGTTGGCACAGTGGGTGGGGGTTGTCACAGTGTGTGGGGGTTGTCACAGTGTATGGGGGTTGTCACAGTGTGTGGGGGTTGTCACAGTCTGTGGGGGTTGTCACAGTGTGTGTGTGGGGGTTGTCACAGTGGTTGTCACAGTGTGTGGGGGTTGTCACTGTGTGTGGGGGTTGTCACTGTGTGTGGGGGTTGTCACAGTGTGTGGGGGTTGTCACAGTGTGTGGGGGTTGTCACAGTGTGTGGGGGTTGTCACAGTGTGTGGGGGTTGTCACAGTGTGTGGGGTCACACAGTTGTCACAGTGTGTGGGGGTTGTCACAGTGTGTGGGGGTTGTCACAGTCTGTGGGGGTTGTCACAGTGTGTGGGGGTTGTCACAGTGTGTGGGGGTTGTCACAGTGTGTGGGGGTTGTCACAGTGTGTGGGGGTTGTCACAGTGTGTGGGGG
>NW_027195908.1:0-124100 GCF_038502225.1 Cherax quadricarinatus | reverse complement strand
AAAAATATAACAGACAACACTGAGTTGTGATGCAGAATACAAGGTAATAAATTACTGAATTACTTCACTGGAATACTGTGAACACAAGGTGATTCTGAAGTGTAAACACAAATTCTATACTGCTTATATGTTGCACACAACATGGAAAAACACTAAGGTACTTACTTCAAGTATATAAAAAAAGAACACAACACAACAGACATGAAATTATGCACGAAAATTAACACTGAATTAAGAAGAGAAAAAAAAATATTGCAAACAGTATATAAACACCGAGTCTAATCGAGAGTTACTGAATGTCACTAAGAAAAAAAATCACTGGAACACAAAAAAGAAATGTCTCAACACTCGCAAATGTCTCTATGAAAAATATTATCGCTGTAGCGGCGTTGTTGACTGAAGTGGGGTGGAGGATGGTGGTGAAGGGTAGAGGAGACTGGTGGCTGACTGCATTCGCTGCTCCTCTGCACACGTGATCGTAGAATGACGCTTAAATCGACGATGGACTTAAACAGGAGGCTTTCAATGATGGCGCCATTAACGAAAGAACACACTCTAGTTCTTGACCCCCTATGTGGTCCTTAAAATATGGTACTAGAACCCGTAATAAGACTACAAAATCAGTGGTAGTGGTTTGGTGAGTGGGCTGAGGCAGGGCTGAGGCTGCAGTGGCAAGACCACATGGTAACTGGGCCTATGGGATGAACGGCGTAAGCCTCACTGGGGACGCCCTCACTAGACGCGAAAATTATTCTATGCTGGGGTGGCTTAAAACAAACCCACGAAATACCACAACACCACAGGGATGAAAAAGCACTCAGAATGGCTTGGAGCTTGAAGCACAAAGCGATGAAGACTGTACCCATGTGGTTTGCTTGAGTACTGGGTTAAGACACTTGGGTTAGTCACCTGGGTTAGTTGCTGGCTTGCTTAGCTTAACCCTTCACACAGAATGGTTTGATAACTTCTAACGATGAGCACAGCAGGGGTGGAAAGCTGGCTTGGCAGGCAAAGGCTGGATGATGTAAGGCTAGGCTGACTGACTCCCCCACCACAGACTGGCTGCTGACTTGGCTTGCTTTGCAAACTTGGGTCAACCCCTCGGGAGTGATGCAAATAAGCAGATAAACACTAATACAGAGACTGACCAGTGAATAATGTAGAGAGCTGGTAGACGCTTGGTCGGGTAGCTGGCTGGCTAGGTCGAGCGTTACCCTTCTCAGGAGGCCTAGCGTCAGAAGATGGCGACCGGCTCAGTAGAAATTTATCTCCAGAAATCGCTGTAATCGTCAGAATTACAGGCCCTCTGTTGACACCAATTTGTCGTAGGGGGTTCGGAAGGAGATAAGATGGATAAGGTAAACTCACTTGTTGGATGGTAACGATATATATTGTTAGACTGTGGTAAGGAAGGGATGGGCCCAGCCTGCCGTGTTACTGCCTGGATGTCTAAACGCTGAGTGAGAACGAGGCAGAGCGACCCACTCACTCATGCTGCATCCCGTGACGTCATACAGTCACAGGCATAGGGATCTTCTATATAAAGCACATGGATGGTACTATAATGCTCAGTTAATCTATACATACAACACATGCAAAGGAGGATCAGCAACTATGCTGACATTAACAGCAACAACCTCATTGAACAAGGAACAGAATATGAAGAATGGTCTTAGGTATACCTGGAGTATATCTGGAGAGGGTTTCTGGGGTCAACGCCCCCAGAAACTCCCGGGAGTTTGACTCTCAGTATATAAAATATAAAATAATAATGTAGTTAAAAATTAGAGATTTAAAAATTTGAGAAATGTATCTCACGTTAAACTAACATGACCTTGACTGTCTTAGTGTACTTAACTAATCTAACTTAAACTTGTTTATCCCTTACCTAATATAATCTAACCTAACCTAACCTATCCTAGCCTAACCTAACCTAACCTAATCTAATATAATCTAACCTAGTCTAACCTAACCTGGTCTAACCTAACTTAACCTAATATAATATAATCTAACCTAACCTAACCTATCCTAGCCTAACCTAACCTAACCTAACTTAACCTAATCTAATATAATCTAACCTAGCCTAACCTAACTTTAATCTAACCTAACCTAGCCTAGCCTAACCTAGCCTAGCCTAACCTAGCCTAACCTAACCTAGCCTAACCTAACCTAGCCTAACCTAACTTAACCTAATCTAATATAATCTAATCTAACCTAACCTAGCCTAGCCTAACCTAACTTAACCTAGCCTAGCCTAACCTAACTTAACCTAGCCTAGCCAAACCTAGCCTAACCTAGCCTAACCTAACCTAGCCTAACCTACCCTAACCTAACCTAACCTATTCTAATTTACCTTAATTTAACTATCCTAACTTAAGTTAATCTAACCTAGCCATATATATTTTAATAAATATTTAATTAAATATTTTCATAAAATATTTAAAATAACCAGAATTTCTCAATTTTATTTTTAGTATGTTGAGTGAAATTGCCAGAAGTCAGACTGCTGGCACATTTTCTAAGTCAGCAATTTCACCTGCCTTGAAAGGTGCTGTTAGTGTGCAGCAATATTCCAGCCTAGATAGAACAAGCGACCTGAAGAGTGTCATCATGGGCTTGGCATCCCTAGTTTTGAAGGTTCTCATTATCCATCCTGTCATTTTTCTAGCAGATGTGATTGATGCAATGTTATGGTCCTAGAAGGTGAGATCCTCCGACATGATCACTCCCAGGTCTTTGACGTTGGTTTTTCGCTGTATTGTGTGGTTGGAATTTGTTTTTTACTCCGATGTAATTTTAATTTCCTCTCGTTTTCCATATCGGAGTAATTGAAATTTCTCATCATTGAACTTCATATTGTTTCCTGCAGCCCATTTAAAGATTTGGTTGATGTCCGCTTGTAGTCTTGCAGTGTATTTAATGGAGGACACTGTCATGCTGATTAGGCTGTCATCTGCAAAGGAAGATACAGCGCTGTGGCTTATAATATCCCTGTCTGTGAGAGCGAGTACTGTGGGAAGAGAGCTTTTCACCGTAGCCGCCTCAGACTTTATTCTGTTTACTCCTGCTCTTTGTGTTCCATTTGTTAGGAAATTATAGATCCATCTAGCAACTTTTTCTGTTATTCCTTTATCACGCATTTTGTGTGCTATTACAACATGGTCACACTTGTCAAAGGCTTATGCAAAGTCTGTGTATATTACATCTGCATTTTCTTTGTCTTCTAGAGCATCCAGGTCTTTGTTATAGTGGTCCAGTAGTTGGCACAGGCAGGAGCGACCTGCTCTACACCCGTGTTGCCCTGGGTTTTGTAACTGATGGGTATGTGATGAATGGTTTGGAAAACCAACAAGTTGAAGATTGAGACACTTATGCAACATATGGGAATCTTTATTCAGGAAACGTTTCGCCACACAGTGGCTTCATCAGTCCGATACAAAGCAGGTGAAAGGAGAGGAGGAGTTTGAGGTAATCAGTCCCTCAGCCTGGAGTCGATGTGTTCAGTCCATCAGTCTTGTAGAATGTACAGCATAGGGCCGTAGACGTGGCTTATATACTGTAGTTAGATGAGGCGAAGCAGGAGGAGGCGGTGTCATAGTGGTACCATCCACTAGTCGAAGTAGGTCTTCGTCCAACGGTTGGACTAGTGTTGAAGAATACTTTGTAACAAGATCCCATGATGCTGCAGTGTCTGACAGTTGTGATGAATGGCTTGGAAAACCGACAAGTTGAAGATTGAGACACTTATGCAACATATTCATCACAACTTTCAGATACTGCAGCATCATGGGATCTAGTTACAAAGAATTCTTCAACACTTGTCTAACCTTTGGACGAAGATCTACTTCGACTAGTGGATGATACCACTATGACCCCACCTCCTCCTGCTTCGCCTCACCTGACTACAGTATATAAGCCACGTCTACGGCCCTATGCTGTACATTCTACAAGATTGATGGACTGAACACATCGACTCCAGGCTGAGGGACTGATGTACATCAAACTCCTCCTCTCCTTACACCTTCTGCATTGCATTGGACTGATGAAGCCACTGTGTGGCGAAACGCTTCCTGAATAAAGATTCCCATATGTTGCATAAGTGTCTCAGTCTTCAACTGATGGGTATCAACATGGTTGGCGATCTTGCTTCTTTGAACTGTTTCCAACATTTTTATGATATGGGATGTTAGTGCTATTGGTCTGTAGTTCTTTGTTATTGCTTTACTGCCCCCTTTGTGGAGTGGGGCTATGTCTGTTGTTTTTTAGTAACTGTGGGACGACCCCAGTGTCCATGCTCCCTCTCCATAGGATGGTAAAAGCTCGTGATAGGGGCTTCTTGCAGTTCTTGATGAACACAGAATTCCATGAGTCTGGTCCTGGGGCAGAGTGCATGGGCATGTCATTTATCGCCTTTTCGAAGTCATTTGGCGTCAGGATAATATTAGGGTTGTGTCTACCAAATTCTGTCTCACTCTCATAAAAAATTAATTTAAGTCTTCGACTCTGGTAAGTAGCTAACTAAAAACCGAGTCATATTGAGACTTGAGTAGCTCACTCATTTCCTTGCTGTAATCTGTGTAGGACCCATCTCGTATAAGTAGGGGGCCCAATACTCTATGTTGTTCTCGACTTTGATTTGGCATAAGAAAATAAATACTTTGGGTTTCTTTCAATTTCATTTATGGCTTTTGGTTCTTCTCGCGTTTCTTGATTCCTGTAAGATTCCTTTAGCTTTAGTTCGATGTTTGCTATTTTTGTGACCAGTGTCTCCCTACGTATTGCAGATATATTGGCCTCTTGTAGCCGCTCTGTTATTCGTTGCCTTCGCCTGTATAGGGAGTGCCTTTCTCGTTCTAGTTGACATCTCGTTTTCTTTAGAGGAATATGCCTGGAGCATTCCTCGAGTGCTCCAAAGATAATTTTTTTTGTAGGCATAGGTTGGGATCCATGCTGCTTAGTCTATCTTCCCAGTTTATATCATTTAGGACTTAGTTTATTTGGTCCCACCTACCTATTCCTAGG
The DNA here is from genome assembly GCF_038502225.1 of Cherax quadricarinatus. Classification (NCBI taxonomy): domain Eukaryota; kingdom Metazoa; phylum Arthropoda; class Malacostraca; order Decapoda; family Parastacidae; genus Cherax; species Cherax quadricarinatus. Next base: position 119,078 of record NW_027195908.1, on the reverse strand, counting down.
TTGAGGGACTGATTACCTCATCTTCTGTACATAGTTCTACTGTCTTCAAGTTATGTCCTAGAATTTGTATTGATAAAGCCACTGGATGGCGAAACGTCTACAATAAAGATACCCAGATGTTGCACATGTGTCTTAATTTCATCTTGTCGGTATTATATACCATTCTTGCACAACTTGTCAGACACTGCAACATCATGGAATCTTGATTCTGAGGACATGTACATAACCTTCACGGCTACGACAACTACTACTACAACTAACCCATCTCTTTGGGAAGGACCTACTTCCACTGGGGAATCCCGCCTACCAGTGACTATGCCCTCGTCTGCTACACCTGACGTTACTATATAAGCGCCAGGCTCCTTTCTTCTGCTTCAGAATCTCCACGACTACGGTGCTCTTCGCACCTACTCCTAGGTTGAGGGACTGATTACCTCATCTTCTGTATATAGTTCTACTGTCTTCAAGTTATGTCCTAGAATTTGTATTGATAAAGCCACTGGATGGCGAAACGTCTACAATAAAGATACCCAGATGTTGCACATGTGTCTTAATTTCACCAGTGGAGGCCATCAACTGTGATTCAACTCCAGCAGTGATCGGAGTTGGTGTACGATTTCTGTTATTTCCTGCCAGCTTTTTTCCATTCCTGGTTCTAAAAAAGAAACTCTCTCTGGAGTGGCTGTGGCTACCCAGGTTTTCCCATGGTCTGGATGTTTTGTATCTTCTTGTCTCCTTTAGGTGGTGTGCCTAACAATATGAGGTATAACACTGTTTTTCCTGAACTGAAGAGCGACACGTTTCAGGGTGGAAAAGCTTACAGGAAGGAAGGTTGCATTCTCCTGTTGTCATATGGGCTCGGCATTTCCCGGGATGGTCAAAATTACAGGTCCCATCTGTTTTTCCAGATATCTCATTCCTGCAGATACCAAGTGCATAGAGTTTGCATAGGCTTGGTTTCTGTTTTCCTTTTTTTGTGTGTGTGTGTGTATTTCCTACTGGTGTGTGTTTTCCTGCCCCATTACAATCTTCAGCACTAGTACAAAAATGGAGCCTTCACCAGTTATTTCAAGTAATTTATCTTCACTATTTCTAGAGGCATTCCCTTGTTTTCTATCTCCCTTGGTATTGCTAGTTTGTAACATTGGTTTTTGCATATCCTTGGCTGCCCCTTTTTCCCCACTAAAGTTCATGTCTCCCTTCAGGCCTCTAACATTCATTCCTCTATTATTTCAGTTACTGTCTACCAGAACAGCATTTGCTTTCATTCCTCTGTTCTTACTGTTACTGTCCATCAGGACAGCATCTTCATCAGGGACGATAGCACCATCTGGCCCAGACTTTTTGTTTTCCCATTTGTTATAGAATGCTGTCAGGTTTTCTATGAAGGCCGTGATTTTATTCGACAGTTCGATCTCATTTGGGCATACCTAAAAACACTTCCCTGGTTTAATATATCTTGTAGATGATTCCTGAATATCTGCACAAGATGCGTGGGCCCATTTCCCACAAAAGTTGCACATAATCCATGCAGTAACCCGTTTGTTTATTTGGTTGTAGACTACACAGGATTTCATGATGTGATTTGATTGTTTTTTTTACTGTATGTTCTACTAATAACCTCCTTAAAGTATAGATCTATTTATTTGCATTGTATCTATTTGTATTTGTATGTGCATGTGTTTGGGACAATCTTATCATTCTAGTAGTTATTGTTTGGGTGTTTGATAAGGGCACGTAAAGCCCCATCAGCTTATGAATCTGGTCAGAGGATACCTTATTTTTTCAACGAATCCGTTTGGATGTTAAGGGCACCTAGAAACTCTTTCAGCTTTTTAACCAGTCATTGGTTCACTTATTTCTTGGATGAATCCGGACGAATCCGGTCAGTGGATCACTTATTTTGAACGAATCCGGTCGGTGATTTTGGACTAGCTCATGAAAAAACTACTGGAATATTATTCAGTAGAGTAATATGTTTCAGTTTGATACAGAAAGTATAACTTGCATATTGAAAAACCCGGTGACTTCTGACAGCTCCTACTATGACGAGCGGCTTGTGATATCTGACACCCTTTTTTACCGCCTGAATTTTTGGACATTCCACACTATTGGTTTTTACTGGTTATTAGCTACAGCAACACTGTGAAAACGTTTGTGGATAATAGATGATTTTATGTTGGTATAAACATTCACTGACAACTCGACAGTGTTTATCGTATTTCTACAAAGCTTTACACTTTTCGTATTTCCTCAAGATTGTGCACCTTTTCGCATTTCAATAGGATTTTTTTGCTCAATGGTATCACTAGATTACAGGTCAGGTACACTAGCAGGTTTAGGAAGATTATTAATACGAGCTGACCTGCGTGGTAGGATCCTGGCAACTGTTTACAACCTGAACCTATCTCTTTAGGCCTAACACTTCAGCCTTAATTTTCACCATAGCATTTATTATGGTATCTTATTTATACACTACGGTACAACTGTGATATACACTATACCACAGTGTATGACACTATTATCAGGGGAGACTTTCCTCTCTCAAAATTGTTCTAATATTTTTGTTATTTGCATATGGCTCTGCTGTGGTACTGCACTATTTCTCCTTTTTTGACTCGGTGTATACTATTTTCTGTTTAATTAGTTCCAAGTGCTGGAGGAATGTACCTTGTAAGTTCACTGGCACACGCAAGAGAGACCGTGATAATCACGAAAAACACCGATCACGGCGGAGCATGAAGCTCTGGAGAAACTGTCTAAAGCAGTTTTCAAAGCAAATTAGACATACATGAGTGGAAATGGTTGGCTGTCCTTAGTCTTCTTATTATGAGCCAGTAGAAATTATGCTATATTTTAATATTGTTATGTTGGTATTGCAGGTAAGGGAGCGCTGCACGAGGCTGCATGGCTGGGTAATACCCGGGTTGTTAAGACATTGCTGGACCACCATGCTGACGTCTCCGCTGTGGATAATAACGGTACTGTGTTCTCAAGTCTTCTTTATTTGCATTCTTGCTTCTGTTTGCCTGGTCTTAACCTTCTCTATTTGGTTTTAGGTTAGGTGTGCATCGGGTGCCCAAGAACTAGAGCTCATTTACCACGAGCACTACTATCAGGTGTACTGGCAAGGATAACCCTCATGAGGTAAATAAAGGTTATGGCTATCACCGGCGGGGTTACTCGTGTTGGACAACAAGACTTTGACTGAACGTGATGAAGAGAAGTATAAAAAACTTTTTGAGGAAAAGTTAGATGATAATCATAATGAATCTTCTGAACTTGAACCTAGCTAAATAATGAGCAACTACTGTTATTATCTAAAAGAAGACAACACCGTTTACATAGAATGAATCGCATTCAGTACATATTTTGCCTGCTGTATGCATTGTAAGAGAATCGTGTGAATAAATCAAGAAAATGGCCGAAACAATAAATGGAGGTTAGTATATTAATAACGAATAGAGGGAATTGATGAGACTGTGCATCCGTCATCACTGCCGATCTTGCTACTGGCAAGACACAGTTCGCTCGATTCCCGCTGGAGAGGGGAATTTATATTCCACGAGCGCCACCTCCTCTCTCACAGTGCTGTTGCAACGTGTGAAAATCAAGACTGTGAATGGAGTAATCAATGACTCCGCGAAGCTAGCTTTAGCTACCGCCGTTAGGATGTGCCTGCAGGTCAAATTTACGGCAATCCACTCTCTGAAGGACTGCTTCATTGTCGTCTGCACAGACGACAATGAAGCTTCAAAACTAATGGACGACTCTTCAGTCAAGACACCACAGTTCACAATATCCCCGTCTCCATTCTTGAAGTCGAAACGTTCAGTCTTTGTGAAAAGACTGGACAAGATCATCACTTCTCTCTCTCTCTTTACTGAAGCTCTGAAGACATCTGAAGAAGAATAAAACACCTGGGCCTCATCTATGCTAGAGATTATATTCTCAGACTTCTCCATGGCTGCCCAAGCTCTCTCTGACGGTCTGGCCTTCTCTTATTACCACATTCACCCAAGCCATATAGAACCAGAACGTTTCACACATACCTCCCACTGCTGGACCTACTACTCCTATAATCACACCACCAAGGACTGTCCCATCAAGGATAAGAACTTTTGTTCAAAATGTAGGAATGATGGACACGAATTCAGATCCTGCACCATCACTACGGCTCCAACATGTCTTAATTGCAGCTAACTGCCCACTCAGGAAAGAAATCACATTGAAGAAAATTAAAGAAGATCTGAAGAAGAACACCTCCAATTCACCGACATACGCTGCAATAACCAAACTACAAGCTGACACCACCAAGATTCTACACGCCACTCTACTGACACCTTCGCCTAGCAACTCTCTCCACTTCCCGACGGTGCTTCCTCCAAGGTGGTGCACTGCATGGTGTATGGCATTTTCAACACCACTATTAACGAACTATTCCGTCTGAACAACATGCCTGCTTTCAATATCCCGGACTCCACAGTTTCAGCTGACATCCTTAAGATCCCTCCCAACCTCGTGAACTTTACTGCACCTGCAGACGTGTTTCCTGCCCGAGTCCCAGCTCACCCCACATGGGGTCTTCCCAGCTCACCCCACATGGGGTCTTCCCAGGGGTCTTTAGCTCACCCACATGGGTCTTCCCAGCTCAGCTCAGCTCCACATGGGGTCTTCCCAGCTCACCCCACATGGGTCTTCCCAGCTCACCCCACATGGGGTCTTCCCAGCTCACCCCACATGGGGTCTTCCCAGCTCACCCCACATGGGTCTTCCCAGCTCACCCCACATGGGGTCTTCCCAGCTCACCCCACATGGGGTCTTCCCAGCTCCCACATGGGGTCTCAGCTCACCCCACATGGGGTCTTCCCAGCTCACCCCACATGGGGTCTTCCCAGCTCACCCCACATGGGGTCTTCCCAGCTCACCCCACATGGGGTCTTCCCAGCTCACCCCACATGGGGTCTTCCCAGCTCACTCCACATGGGGGTCTTCCCAACTCACCACACATGGGGTCTTCCCAGCTCACCCCACATGGGGTCTTCCCAGCTCACCCCACATGGGGTCTTCCCAGCTCACCCCACATGGGGTCTTCCCAGCTCACCCCACATGGGGTCTTCCCAGCTCACCCCACATGGGGTCTTCCCAGCTCACCCCACATGGGGTCTTCCCAGCTCACCCCACATGGGGTCTTCCCAGCTCACCCCACATGGGGTCTTCCCAGCTCACCCCACATGGGGTCTTTCCATCTCACCCCACATGGGGTCTTCCCAGCTCAACCCACATGGAGTCTTCCAGGCTCAACCCACATGGGATCTTCCCAGCTCACCCCACATGGGGTCTTCCCAGCTCACCCCACATGGGGTCTTCCCAGCTCACCCCACATGGGGTCTTCCCAGCTCACCCCACCTGGGGTCTTCCCAGCTCACCCCACATGGGGTCTTCCCAGCTCACCCCACATGGGGTCTTCCCAGCTCACCCCACATGGGGTCTTCCCAGCTCACCCCACATGGGGTCTTCCCAACTCACCCCACATGGGGTCTTCCCAGCTCACCCCACATGGGGTCTTCCCAACTCACCCCACATGGGATCCTCCCAACTCACCCCACATGGGATCCTCCCAACTTACCCCACATGGGATCCTCCCAACTCACCCCACATGGGATCCTCCCAACTCACCCCACATGGGATCCTCCCAACTCACCCCACATGGGATCCTCCCAACTTACCCCACAAGGGGTCTTCCCAACTTACCCCACAAGGGGTCTTCCCAACTTACCCCACAAGGGGTCTTCCCAACTTACCCCACAAGGGGTCTTCCCAACTTACCCCACATGGGGTCTTACCTTTACTCTCTTGATCTTGATGGGATTGAGAATGGTTAATTTGACCCGACTCACAAGGGTCAATTAAAATGTTTTCATTCATATTCAGTCACCTCATGGGTATAATTAATCATAGGGAGAGTATTTGAATTATTGAAACAATTGTGTAGTTATCGCAATATATTTTTGGACCTTCAGAATGCAAAGAATATGAAGTTAGTGAATATAATTGAAAAGTTCTTTAAAAAAACTTCTCAATGATCAAGTTGATTTGTAGGTCATTATAATAACCACTCTGTATATATTTATTTTTAGAGGCAAGTTGCGTCCTGCTGCAGAAATGGAAAAAAAGACGAGGATTATACTATTGTAAATATTGTGTCAGGATTGTTTGGTTATTAAAGTCCACTATGATCTTGGGTGTTACAAAAATTATACAGTGTATATTTAAGACAGAGTAAAAATAGAAAGGTAGATATTGCTGTTGTTCCAGACTGTGCATATACAAAGACATGATATATCGTACAGGGTTTTGTGTTCCTGTCAAGAATATGTGAAGACTGTAGTAACTGTGACGGTGTTTTAACATGATGCGGGATGACAGTTATGATGACAGTACTGATGACAGTACTGATGACAGTACTGATGACAGTACTGATGACAGTACTGATGACAGTACTGATGACAGTAATGATGACAGTACTGATGACAGTACTGATGACAGTAATGATGACAGTAATGATGACAGTTATGATGACAGTAATGATGACAGTAATGATGACAGTTATGATGACAGTTATGATGACAGTAATGATGACACTTATGATTAGAGTAATGATGACAGTCATTACGAGTTATGACAGTAATGATAAACAGTTATAATGACAGTTATGATAACAGTAATGATGACAGTAATTATGAGTTATGACAGTAATGACGATAGTTATAATAACAGTAATGACGACAGTTATAATGACAGTAATGATGATAGTTATAATGACAGTAATGACGACAATTATGACGACAGTTATGACGACAGTAATGATGACAGTAATGATGACAGTAATGACAGTAATGATGACAGTAATGATGACAGTTATGACGACAGTTATGACGACAGTGATGATGACAGTAATGATGACAGTAATGACGACAATAATGACAGTAATGACGGCAGTAATGATGACAGTGATGACAGTAATGATGACAGTAATGACAGTAATGATGGCAGTAATGATGACAGTAATGATGGCAGTAATGATGACAGTAATGACAGTAATGATGACAGTAATGACAGTAATGATGACAGTAATAATAGTAATGACAGTAATGATGACAGTAATGATAATAATGACAGTAATGACGACAGTAATGACAGTAATGATGACAGTAATGATGACAATAATGACAGTAATGACAGTAATGACAGTAATGATGACAGTAATGACAGTAATGATGACAGTAATGATGACAGTAATGACAGTAATGACGACAGTAATGATGGCAGTAATGATGACAGTAATGACAGTAATGACAGTAATGATGACAGTAATGGCAGTAATGACGACAGTAATGATGACAGTAATGACAGTAATGACAGTAATGACAGTAATGATAGTAATGATGACAGTAATGACAGTAATGATGACAGTAATGACAGTAACGACAGTAATGATGGCAGTAATTACAGTAATGACAGTAATGATGACAGTAATGACAGTAATGATGACAGTAATGACAGTAATGACAGTAATGACAGTAATGATGACAGTAATGATGACAGTAATGACAGTAATGACAGTAACGACAGTAATGATGGCAGTAATGACAGTAATGATGACAGTAATGGCAGTAATGATGACAGTAATGATGACAGTAATGACGACAGTAATGATGACAGTAATGGCAGTAATGACGACAGTAATGATGACAGTAATGACAGTAATGATGACAGTAATGACAGTAATGACGACAGTAATGATGACAGTAATAATGACAGTAATGGCGACAGTAATGATGACAGTAATAATGACAGTAATGGCGACAGTAATGACAGTAATGATGACAGTAATAATGACAGTAATGATGACAGTAATAATGACAGTAATGATGACAGTAATAATGACAGTAATGACAGTAATGATGACAGTAATGATGACAGTAATAATGACAGTAATGACGACAGTAATGATGACAGTAATGATGACAGTAATAATGACAGTAATGATGACAGTAATAATGACAGTAATGATGACAGTAATAATGACAGTAATGATGACAGTAATAATGACAGTAATATTTGGACAGTTCTCAACATTAGAGGGAAGACACTACATAATCTGTTATCATGATGTTATCCTACATAATCTGTTATAATGATGTTATCCTACATAATCTGTTATAATGATGTTATCCTACATAATCTGTTATAATGATGTTATCCTACATAATCTGTTATAATGATGTTATCCTACATAATCTGTTATAATGATGTTATCCTACATAATCTGTTATAATGATGTTATCCTACATAATCTGTTATAATGATGTTATCCTACATAATCTGTTATAATGATGTTATCCTACATAATCTGTTATAATGATGTTATCCTACATAATCTGTTATAATGATGTTATCCTACATAATCTGTTATAATGATGTTATCCTACATAATCTGTTATAATGATGTTATCCTACATAATCTGTTATCATGATGTTATCCTACATAATCTGTTATCATGATGTTATCCTACATAATCTGTTATAATGATGTTATCCTACATAATCTGTTATAATGATGTTATCCTACATAATCTGTTATAATGATGTTATCCTACATAATCTGTTATAATGATGTTATCCTACATAATCTGTTATAATGATGTTATCCTACATAATCTGTTATAATGATGTTATCCTACATAATCTGTTATAATGATGTTATCCTACATAATCTGTTATAATGATGTTATCCTACATAATCTGTTATAATGATGTTATCCTACATAATCTGTTATAATGATGTTATCCTACATAATCTGTTATAATGATGTTATCCTACATAATCTGTTATAATGATGTTATCCTACATAATCTGTTATAATGATGTTATCCTACATAATCTGTTATAATGATGTTATCCTACATAATCTGTTATCATGATGTTATCCTACATAATCTGTTATCATGATGTTATCCTACATAATCTGTTATCATGATGTTATCCTACATAATCTGTTATCATGATGTTATCCTACATAATCTGTTATCATGATGTTATCCTACTTACTAACACAATTTTTGGATAATTTCACTGCACCTCTTAGTCACATCCGGTAATTATTCCTCACCAAACACACACACACACAAATATTGTGCCTGTAAGTCTTTCTATTTAACAAACTAAAAAAAAAAATATCTACTATCATCTTAAAAATAGTTCCCTTTTGAGTTGGGTTAGGTTACTCTCAGTGGTTAATAATAAAATCTTGCACTACCCACAGGCCAGACGCCTCTTCACTACGCTGCGGAGCTGCAGAATGCCAGGGTAACTAAGATGTTGCTAGCCAGACATGCTGATGTGCAAGCCACAGATAATGAAGGTACACTATATTCTTTTTAACTTCTTCTTTCATCCTATTTCATATTTTCACTTTTCTTGTTTACGTTGGCACGTGGCCTGGTGGCTAAAGCTCTCGTTTCACACGCTGAGTGTGTCAGGTTCGATTCCCGGCCAGGGTAGAAACATTGGACGTGTTTCCATATACGGTTGTCTGTGTTCACCCATCAGTAAGTTTGGTACCACCCTACCCCCGGCCGGGATTGAACCCGCGGTCATAGAGTCTCAAAACTCCAGCCCGTCGCGCTAGCCACTAGACCAGCTAGCCACAATAAGATTCATCCAACTAGGTATATTTCTACACCATAGGAAAGTTAGCACAGGCACCTCTGTGACCACAAATGCAAGTTTTTACAGACGAATCTCCAGCTAGCGTGGCCGTGACGAACTCTAGCTCAAGTCCCTTCACTGCCGTCAACATGACTTAAGAAATCGTAATGACACGATTGCAAATAAACCATACCCCCGGCCGGGATTGAACCCGCGGTCATAGAGTCTCAAAACTCCAGCCCGTCGCGCTAGCCACTAGACCAGCTCTATGACCGCGGGTTCAATCCCGGCCGGGGGTATGGTTTATTTGCAATCGTGTCATTACGATTTCTTAAGTCATGTTGACGGCAGTGAAGGGACTTGAGCTAGAGTTCGTCACGGCCACGCTAGCTGGAGATTCGTCTGTAAAAACTTGCATTTGTGGTCACAGAGGTGCCTGTGCTAACTTTCCTATGGTGTAGAAATATACCTAGTTGGATGAATCTTATTGTGGCTAGCTGGTCTAGTGGCTAGCGCGACGGGCTGGAGTTTTGAGACTCTATGACCGCGGGTTCAATCCCGGCCGGGGGTATGGTTTATTTGCAATCGTGTCATTACGATTTCTTAAGTCACTCTATGACCGCGGGTTCAATCCCGGCCGGGGGTATGGTTTAAACTGGATGTCACACTGGAGGGAGTATGGAAGAAGTGAACGTTTTTATATTTTATTTAAAAAACACAGTATACATGTATGGTATGCATAATTGATTTAAAACACAGTATACATGTATGGTACATAATTGATTTAAAACAAAACACGTGAAGCATTATATAAGACAACAACATATATATAACTAAACAGAGGACTACCTGAACATACCTTAAACACAAAATAACTATATAACCAAAACCTGATACTCTATTCATATTGTGTATAAAATTTTATATACAAAAACAATATCATATAAACTAATACATTGCACACTCCATGGTACAAATGGTTATATAAAATAACTATCAGAAACCTACATGACTCTTGAAGTTGAAACATGGTGTTCTTTATTTTTGTTTTTGTATATAATGAAAATGGAATCAAAATATGCAAAAAGCCCTTAATAATTAACCCAAGACTTTTACAGATCCAGCATGTATGGTTACATATGAGGAAACACTGAGACACCTAATACCCCGACCAACCCCCTATTTAGTTTCTTAAACTAATTATAAACCCACAAAAAATATACCTTGCTTGTATACAGTGATATTAGTAAAGGGGCTTAATTGAACATCAACTGACTATGTGCACCACAAATGATAAAAAAAAATACATGTGATATCACTGGGTGACAGAGCAACATATTATCCCACAAAAGCTGCTGCCCAAGGAACTTGAATGTCCAAAGATTACAATATAGGATATTATACATCTCAACCCCCCTCCTCACAGTGGTGACCGCTACTACATATACAAAACAATCTTAAGCAAATTAAACTTTTTGCCCTTCATCAAAAGTTTACAATCATCACCAAAAGGTCTGCTTATGAACATTCCCCTTGAAGGCCACAAATGACTAAAGGCTTACAAATGACTAAACAAAACCTAACGGGAATCTCAGGAAAGACCCAACATACTTCACCAAACCCCAGCCATAGTCGGGAACCGGTTCAGTCTTGCAAGAGGCTGGAACATATATTGAAATATTGCTTTTTATCTGTATTATCGAGATGCATGACCATTTTAGGATTAATCCAGGATCTCAGTTCCACACATCGCCACAGCCATACACACACAGAGGCATGGAACCATTCATAATACATACACGTCACTCACTAAAACCCGCCTTCTACTCTGAAGTCCCGAACCCACCGTTTGGTGCTACCACGGGGGGGGGAGTCCAGCCCCCCGTTGCCTTACCCCACCCGCAGTTGCAGCAACCTTTGAACAGTAAGACTTCGATAGTTTGCAGGAAAACTATTATCCCAACTTCTACCATATATGAGTTTATTTCTGCAATACGTTCTGTAGAGGCCTGCCGCAATTGCCCTGATCCTAACTAATCATCCCCCGGTTTCCCGCATACTCCACGAGATACAGAGGAAATCAGCCACCACGTACATTATTGCTTTTCGTACCTCACTTGATACTCCGCTAACGTCCAATGTTAAGGCCCGTAGGGTTGAGATACTTTCCCCACTAAGAAAGTCGAAAACCCGCCCAAACCACGAACGAACTTTGTCCAATTTATCACAAAAGTAGACTGCATGAAAAGCTGTTTCTTCTAGACTGTAGCATAAGCAATCTGCCTCCCTTACCAAACCCATCCTATTTAAGACCGATTTTGATGCTAAAATCCCCATGACAAATCTGTACACCAATTCACGAACCCTTGGTGCCAACTTAAGTTTACAAAACCCTCCCATATTTCCCCCCAATTATACAGCGGAAAAACAGACAATCCCTGAACAATTTCCCCACGATAACATATTCTGACAATTTGCTCCACCCTGATCCGTTGCACATTTCTCAACTTTAACAACAAATGCAGCATGTCTTCACACTCGATTAATCCCCTGCTGCTCCACCATTTACGCATTTCGATCATTACCCGACCCACCCGGATGCCCTTCTCACCGCCCGCCCTGAGGAACCGCTGCTTTACATAGAGGGCCTTCACCCGTGGCCCCAAAGCCAAGAGACCTAAACCCCCACGACGAACATGGGTCATGACAACCTCCCGACTTAACCAAGCACTCCCGAAACCCCAAACATAATGTAAGACCTTTCTCTGCAGTTCCTGAATATCCAAGTCTCTTAAAGGGTACACCTCAGCCACATCCCATACCTTACTATAAACAAGTGTATTAACCACTACTGTCCTCTGTTGCAATGAGACATCCCCAGCTCGTAACCCCGGAAGTCGATCTAAAGCCTTGTTAACCACCAATTCAGAGTTTACCCTTCGGCCCTCCCTCTCATCTGCCATGTACACGATACCACATATTCTAAGTTGCACCACGACTGACCACCCATACCTTTCGCCCAAACCCCCCCCCCCCACCCCACCCATGTACCCACCTCCAATAATTTCGATTTTGCCTTTTTGATGCACATGTCAGACTCTGCCCCAAAAAAACCAACAATCCATCCCACGGTCTGCAAATCCTCCTCCCCTTTTAACAAAATCGTGGTATCATCTACGTACCCGACCACACGCGCTGCATGGTCACTGCTCAGCGCTCCATGCCTCAAACCACCATCCACCAGCTCATAAAAGGGGTTTTGCATACAAGTAAAAAGCAGCTGGGAGAGGGGGCACCCTTGCCTCAAACCCCTTTCCATACGGACAGGCTTCCCCAATTTACCGTTTACTTGTACTCGTACCATAGCCAAGGCATACAAGGTATCAACCCATCTTACAATCCCCTCTCCAAAACCCTGCTTCAATAAAATAAGCCTCAATAAATCTCTATCAACACAGTCATAAGCATTTTGCCAGTCAAGCCCGAGGACACCCCCCCCCCCCCTTGACATTCCCCCAAAAACTCCCTAATACGTACATGTCCTTCCATCATGCTCCTACCTGGTATGCCTAGCTGTCCCTCATGAATAACAGATCCCATAACCTTCCTCATTCTGTTTCCTAAAACTTTTGCAAAGATTTTATAGTCCGAGCACATAAGAGATATTGTTCTATATTCACTCAGATCCTCCCCCCTCCCTTTTTGGGCACCAACACAACTACCCCCGTACTTTGTGACATACCTAACCTCCCCTCCGTGACCATGCAATTCAATACATCAACCAAACAATGCTTAATACTTCCCCAATGCTCCCTATAAAAATCATTCGAAATGCCATCTATACCTGGTGCCTTTCCTTTACTCATACTAAAAATCGCCTCCTCTACCTCCTCCACTCGAATTCTACCTTCTAGTACCGTTCTATCCCTGTCACTTATAACTTTTCTGAAATCCCTCCCCACCAGGCCACCCGCATGGACCCCCCTACTCCCTGCCGTAGCTTGTCCCCAAACCATAGATCAGCATAAAAACTCATGCTGTCCATGGTGAGGAGTACTTGACCCGGCAGGTAACCACCCAAACCCGTGCATACTTCCAATTGCAAGAGGGACGTCGCCAGTTGTCTGACCCTAAATTTACGCAAGACACAACCATGAGAGAGTGGGTGAGATGTTATCAACAAATTTTGTTGAAAATAAGAAAAAGTTTTGGAGTGAGATTAACAAGTTAAGGAAGCCTAGAGAACAAATGGATTTGTCAGTTAAAAATAGGAGAGGAGAGTTATTAAATGGAGAGTTAGAGGTATTGGGAAGATGGAGGGAATATTTTGAGGAATTGTTAAATGTTGATGAAGATAGGGAGGCTGTGATTTCGTGTATAGGGCAAGGAGGAATAACATCTTGTAGGAGTGAGGAAGAGCCAGTTGTGAGTGTGGGGGAAGTTCGTGAGGCAGTAGGTAAAATGAAAGGGGGTAAGGCAGCCGGGATTGATGGGATAAAGATAGAAATGTTAAAAGCAGGTGGGGATATAGTTTTGGAGTGGTTGGTGCAATTATTTAATAAATGTATGGAAGAGGGTAAGGTACCTAGGGATTGGCAGAGAGCATGCATAGTTCCTTTGTATAAAGGCAAAGGGGATAAAAGAGAGTGCAAAAATTATAGGGGGATAAGTCTGCTGAGTATACCTGGTAAAGTGTATGGTAGAGTTATTATTGAAAGAATTAAGAGTAAGACGGAGAATAGGATAGCAGATGAACAAGGAGGCTTTAGGAAAGGTAGGGGGTGTGTGGACCAGGTGTTTACAGTGAAACATATAAGTGAACAGTATTTAGATAAGGCTAAAGAGGTCTTTGTGGCATTTATGGATTTGGAAAAGGCGTATGACAGGGTGGATAGGGGGGCAATGTGGCAGATGTTGCAAGTGTATGGTGTAGGAGGTAGGTTACTGAAAGCAGTGAAGAGTTTTTATGAGGATAGTGAGGCTCAAGTTAGAGTATGTAGGAAAGAGGGAAATTATTTCCCAGTAAAAGTAGGCCTTAGACAAGGATGTGTGATGTCACCGTGGTTGTTTAATATATTTATAGATGGGGTTGTAAGAGAAGTAAATGCGAGGGTCTTGACAAGAGGCGTGGAGTTAAAAGATAAAGAATCACACACTAAGTGGGAGTTGTCACAGCTGCTCTTTGCTGATGACACTGTGCTCTTGGGAGATTCTGAAGAGAAGTTGCAGAGATTGGTGGATGAATTTGGTAGGGTGTGCAAAAGAAGAAAATTAAAGGTGAATACAGGAAAGAGTAAGGTTATGAGGATAACAAAAAGATTAGGTGATGAAAGATTGAATATCAGATTGGAGGGAGAGAGTATGGAGGAGGTGAATGTATTCAGATATTTGGGAGTGGACGTGTCAGCGGATGGGTCTATGAAAGATGAGGTGAATCATAGAATTGATGAGGGAAAAAGAGTGAGTGGTGCACTTAGGAGTCTGTGGAGACAAAGAACTTTGTCCTTGGAGGCAAAGAGGGGAATGTATGAGAGTATAGTTTTACCAACGCTCTTATATGGGTGTGAAGCATGGGTGATGAATGTTGCAGCGAGGAGAAGGCTGGAGGCAGTGGAGATGTCATGTCTGAGGGCAATGTGTGGTGTGAATATAATGCAGAGAATTCGTAGTTTGGAAGTTAGGAGGAGGTGCGGGATTACCAAAACTGTTGTCCAGAGGGCTGAGGAAGGGTTGTTGAGGTGGTTCGGACATGTGGAGAGAATGGAGCGAAACAGAATGACTTCAAGAGTGTATCAGTCTGTAGTGGAAGGAAGGCGGGGTAGGGGTCGGCCTAGGAAAGGTTGGAGGGAGGGGGTTAAGGAGGTTTTGTGTGCGAGGGGCTTGGACTTCCAGCAGGCATGCATGAGCGTGTTTGATAGGAGTGAATGGAGACAAATGGTTTTTAATACTTGACGTGCTGTTGGAGTGTGAGCAAAGTAACATTTATGAAGGGGTTCAGGGAAACCGGCAGGCCGGACTTGAGTCCTGGAGATGGGAAGTACAGTGCCTGCACTCTGAAGGAGGGGTGTTAATGTTGCAGTTTAAAAACTGTAGTGTAAAGCACCCTTCTGGCAAGACAGTGATGGAGTGAATGATGGTGAAAGTTTTTCTTTTTCGGGCCACCCTGCCTTGGTGGGAATCGGCCAGTGTGATAAACCCTTTAATTTTAAAGAACTGCTAACATACATTCGGTAGCCTTTTAACCGTAACTCTCGCCCAAACTTATATGTAATTGTCTTCATGTATGAAACATACATCCACAGCGTACCTGCGCAAAAACCACTCCATCCACACACACTTAACCTCCGCCCACAGGCCATATACATTGATGGTAACTTGAATTCACAAAAGGAGGTTTTCCTCTGTTTGTGGGCCTTTCCCATTCCCACACGTACATTACACTGACCTTCTTTGACCTTTGACTTCCCAAGGCACCCCTCACCCCCCAGTGCCCTACCCATATGCTGGGCACTTCCCACAACTCCTTCTGCAAGTGGTGCCTCAGCCAATTTCGACCATAATTTCTTCCCAGGACGCTGTCCCGGTGTCAGGACCTCGTCCATATCCGACACTCCTGCAGTCCGTTTGCGGGAACCACCTTCCACACACATCTCCTCACCAGACGAAGTCTCCTGGTGGACTTCCACCACCACCTCATGCAACCATGTCATTGTAGTTACGTCCAGGTCCCCCACATTCGGGGGATCATCCTTCATCACTTCTTGACACTCTGGTGGAACGTCTGGGCCATGCTCTGCCCCATCCAGGAGATCGTGTAGCACGTTCTTCAGCAAACTTTCCTGTGACAACTCCACAGGCTCCGCAGGCCCTACAGATGGCGTGGGCACGTTTGTAGTGTCCATCGACAGGGTGGCACACGCCACAGACCGCGTTTCCTCTTGTTGTACCTCCTTACTCCAAAGTTTAGTTCCTTGTCCTGTCGAGGGACCAGTCCCCAGATCGAAGGCCTCGGTTCTTAGGACCACAGGAGAAGGTTCCCGGATGCGGACAACCAGGCGTCTGGAGCACTGAGCAGCCATATGGTCATACGAGTTGCATAACCTGCATGTCTTCCGTTGGCCTGCATAGTGAACAAAAACTTGGGTCTTGTAGCGTTCCATATGAACGTAAGATGGAATTGGCTGTTTTAATGTCATCTTGAGGGTGAAGGAGCCCTCTGGGAGCCCCTCGTATGGGCCCTCCCTCCACACTCCCTTGGTCGCTGCATGTACCGTGCCATATCTACCAAAATCTTTCCGAAGATCATACTCCTCCGCCTCGAAAGGCACGTTCCTTACTTTGACCCAGGTGACGTATGTGGAGACGTCATGCAGGCATACTTCTACGGCTGAATTCACCGCCATTTTCCTCTCTTGAAAAGCTTCCACAATCTTGAAGTAAAAGCCGGCATTTGCGAATTTCACAAAAATCCTCGACATCCCAATGAGAGCCACACCATATAATTCCTCAGTGGGGATGCTGTAGACGTCGAGAATAATGGTAGGCAACAAGACATGCATCGTTGCACCACTGAGAGAGCCATGAATGAATTCAACACACAGTGTTTACTCTTCTACCCTGACGATCCGCCATCTTGCGTACTGTAGTACACGGTTCGCCCCCAGGTGTAAGCAGGAGCAGGCTCAGAAAGCGTCCTCTCAGCCCGCAGGTTGAGAGACGAATGGTATTGAAGAAGTGAATGTTTTCAGATATTTGGGAGTTGAATTGTCAGCGGTTGCATTTATGAAGGATGAGGTTAACGGTGGAAGCGATGAAGGAAAAAAGGAAAGTGGTGCGTTGAGGTGTATGTGGAGACAAAAAAGTGTTATCCATGGAAGCAAAGAATAGAATGTACGAGAGCATTGTGGTACCAACACTCTTATATGAGTGTGAGGCATGGGTTGAGGTGTATGTGGAGACAAAAAAATGTTATCCATGGAAGCAAAGAATGGAATGTACGAGAGCATTGTGGTACCAACACTCTTATATGAGTGTGAGGCATGGGTTTCTTATAATAATATATCTTTATTCCTACATGTACAAGGTATACAGACCATAGCTGACATCAGTGACATACTACAATATAGAAAGCCACCAGGCCACGGGGCTGTTAAGGTGGTTTGGTCATTTAGAGAAGATGGAGAAAAATAGAATATATATATATATATATGCAATAAGATCACAGTAAACAGGTGATTTCAAAATATGCAAAACAACCACTCTGAAAGAATAGAGAAATTCCAAGCGCTTTCGTGACTACTCACATTATCAAGGAACTATGAAAGTGAAGCATCCAAGGAAGCTATATAAGGGGTCGGCCAGCACCTCACTATCAGATCCCACAACGGTTAAACACGTGACGCGCGGCGAGCCAACTTGGACAGGTCCTTTGCAAAACTCACCCCCAAGCTATTTATTTGTCCAGTGTATTATTAAATTCTACCCAAATTCTATTAATTATAAATGGATCTAATTTATATAAACCAAAGGAAATATTCATATTATTGTCAAAACTGCTTTTTATGAAACAAGATTCAATTATATTCCTGTCGACCATGGACTTGCTTGATACTACTTTACCATCAACTTGGTCAATTGGATGGTTAAAATCTCTTACTTAATAGAGCATTGGAAGTTTCTAATTATATTTATGTTTTTGATTAAGAATTCCCCCCAAAATGCTGATGGATGTGTCTATAAGATTCCTTGTAAAATTTGCGATAAAGTTTATTACGGTCAAACTGGTAAAAATCTCGAACTAAGATTAAAACAACATAAATATAGCATTAGAACTGGACAAGATTCCAATGCTCTATTTATTCATGTAAGAGATTTTAACCATCCAATTGATTTTCAAAAAGTTGAGAAAGTAGTATCAAGCAAGTCCATGGTCGACAGGAATATAATTGAATCTTGTTTCATAAAAAGCAGTTTTGACAATAATATGAATATTTCCTTTGGTTTATATAAATTAGATCCATTTATAATTAATAGAATTTGGGTAGAATTTAATAATACACTGGACAAATAAATAGCTTGGGGGTGAGTTTTGCAAAGGACCTGTCCAAGTTGGCTCGCCGCGCGTCACGTGTTTAACCGTTGTGGGATCTGATAGTGAGGTGCTGGCCGACCCCTTATATAGCTTCCTTGGATGCTTCACTTTCATAGTTCCTTGATAATGTGAGTAGTCACGAAAGCGCTTGGAATTTCTCTATTCTTTCAGAGTGGTTGTTTTGCATATATATATATATATATATATATATATATATATATATATATATATATATATATATATATATATATATATATATGTCGTGTGTGTGTGTGTGTGTGTGTGTGTGTGTGTGTGTGTGTGTTGCCGAATAGGCAGAACTTACGATCTTGGCTTAAATAGCAACGTTCATCTTGCCATATAGGACAAGTGAAAATTTGTGTATGCAACAATTTCGCCAAAATCATTCTGAACCTAACGAAAAAAATATATTTCACTGTGTTTGTTTAGTATTAAATTATTGTAAACAAATCTAAAATATATTTAGTTGAGTTAGGCTAAAATAAATTGTTCTTGTTATAATAAGGTTAGGTAAGTTTTCTAAGATTCTTTTGGTGCAAAATTATAAAATTTTACATTAACATTAATGAAAAAAATATATCTTTAAACGTATAAGAGAAAATTTTAGAAAGGACTTAATTTTAAATGAGTTCTTGCTAATTGACCAGTTTTACATATTCGGCACGACATATATATATATGTATGTATATATATATATATATATATATATATATATATATATATATATATATATATATATATATATAAAGGTTTCTTTTCCTGAATTAGCTGAAAAAAATTTGTTATTGCCATAAATCACCAGAAATCAGCCTAAACATAACGCTAAAAATATATATATTTAAACTGACCTTTTCTATACCTAGTAGAATTTAGATTAGGTGACGTTTCGAAATTTTGGATCAAAAATCTAAATTTTTATATCATCCATGAAAAAATTTGTATCACTCTATAAAAGAGTGTTTGAGAAGAGTCAAATTTTTGAGGAAGTTCGGCCTATTAGGCGCGATATTTGCTGCACATTTCGCAAACAGACGAAATTATTTACAAACATTATCTCTCAATCCACAACAGGATTCATAACCTTGGTGAACCAGTGTTCACTGTCTCTAACCTTGGTGAACCAGTGTTCACTGGCTCTAACCTTGGTGAACCAGTGTTCACTGGCTCTAACCTTGGTGAACCAGTGTTCACTGTCTCTAACCTTGGTGAACCAGTGTTCACTGTCCCTCACCTTGGTGAACCAGTGTTCACTGGCTCTAACCTTGGTGAACCAGTGTTCACTGTCTCTAACCTTGGTGAACCAGTGTTCACTGTCCCTCACCTTGGTGAACCAGTGTTCACTGGCTCTAACCTTGGTGAACCAGTGTTCACTGTCTCTAACCTTGGTGAACCAGTGTTCACTGTCTCTAACCTTGGTGAACCAGTGTTCACTGTCTCTAACCTTGGTGAACCAGTGTTCACTGGCTCTAACCTTGGTGAACCAGTGTTCACTGTCTCTAACCTTGGTGAACCAGTGTTCACTGGCTCTAACCTTGGTGAACCAGTGTTCACCGTCTCTAACCTTGGTTAACCAGTGTTCACTGGCTCTAACCTTGGTGAACCAGTGTTCACTGGCTCTAACCTTGGTGAACCAGTGTTCACTGGCTCTAACCTTGGTGAACCAGTGTTCACTGGCTCTAACCTTGGTGAACCAGTGTTCACTGTCTCTAACCTTGGTGAAACAGTGTTCACTGGCTCTAACCTTGGTGAACTAGTGTTCACTGGCTCTAACCTTGATGAACCAGTGTTCACTGGCTCTAACCTTGGTGAACCAGTGTTCACTGGCTCTAACCTTGGTGAACCAGTGTTCACTGGCTCTAACCTTGGTGAACCAGTGTTCACTGGCTCTAACCTTGGTGAACCAGTGTTCACTGTCTCTAACCTTGGTGAAAGTGTTCACTGGCTCTAACCTTGGTGAACTAGTGTTCACTGGCTCTAACCTTGATGAACCAGTGTTCACTGGCTCTAACCTTGGTGAACCAGTGTTCACTGTCTCTAACCTTGGTGAACCAGTGTTCACTGGCTCTAACCTTGGTGAACTAGTGTTCACTGGCTCTAACCTTGATGAACCAGTGTTCACTGGCTCTAACCTTGGTGAACCAGTGTTGATTAGGCGAACCCAGGAGACAGAGCTCTCTGTGATACACAGAAGTGACGACTTGGCAGACATTGCTTCGCTCGCACAACGGCAGACTCACAAAATTCAGTAGTGATGACTTCTATAGGCAAACAGAGACAAGTGTATAGGTGAATACGTTAACTTTTTGCCCAGTCTAAGCAGCCAGGTAAATCCTTTAAAGTCTCCGGTGATCCACTCAGAACACTTGTACTTGAGGAGAGAAACACAGCAGTTACCATCACGTCGAGTAGTTCATTAAAGACACTGGTAAGAGAAATTAAATATATTGAAAATTATATAAAATACTGAGTAGTTGATGAGTAAGACAGCTGTTGCACATGAAGGAAATAAAAAGCTTATCAGAGTCATTAAAGTAACTATAGAATACTTTAAGGATAGGATTGAGGGAGTCGGTATACTGCACATTGCATTGTTGATCTACTCTTACGTCTCCGACAGGACTCACACCACTGCATTACGCCGCCTGGTTTGGTAAAAAGGACGTGGTGACCGTTTTGCTGGAACACGGAGCTGACCTCACTGCAAGGGATAATCTAGGTAGTTAACAATTATCTTCTTTTCGGAGTTGAGACCTAGCAGCAGTGTACTCGCCTATTTGTGGTTGCAGGGGTCGATTCATAGCTCCTGGCCCAGCCTCTTCACCGATTGCTACTAGGTCCTCTCTCCTTGCTCCATGAACTTTATCGAACCTCGTCTTAAAACTATGTTTGGCTCCCATCTCCACAACATCACTTTCTAGGCTGTTCCACTGCCTGACAACTCTGAAGAAATACTTCCTAACATCCCTTTGACTAATCTGAGTCTTCAACATCCAATTGTGGCCCCTTGTTTCTGTTTCCCATCTCTGGAACATCCTGTCTTTCTTCAACTTGTCTATTCAGCGCAGTATTTTATGAGTCGTTATCATGTACCCTGACTCTCCTGTCCTCCAGTGTCGTCATGCCAGTTTCCCTTAACCTATCTTCGTAGGACAGTTCCCTTAGCTCTGAGACTAGGCATGTTTCAAACCTTTGCACTTTCTCTAATTTCTTGACGTGCTTGACCAGGTGTGTATTCCAAACTGGTGCTGCATACTCCAGTATGGGCCTGACGTACGTGGTGTACAGAGTCTTGAACGATTCCTTACTGAGGTATCGGAATGCTATCCTTAAGGAGCCAGTTGCTGGACCAGGCTTGTAGCCTGTCCAGGTCTCTTTGTAGTCCTGCCTATTCCTCGGCTGGGATGGAGGATATTGTTAGCCGTCTGGATGACATCATGAGAGGTAATGGGAGCAATCCTATTATCTGTCTCAGTGCTGGAGGCAACGATGTTGGCAGACGTAGGAGTGAGGACATGATTAGCAGGTATAGGTCAGCAATAGAAATAATTAGAAGTAAGGGTGGGAACCCTCTCATATGTGGTATTTTGCCAAGGAGGGGAGTTGGAAATGAATGGTTGTCCAGGGCAATTGGTGTCAATTGCTGGCTGGACAAATACTGTAAGGAAAATGCGGTAACATTCATAGACAACTGGGACCTCTTCTATGGCAGAAATGACATGTATGCTAGGGACGGGATTCACTTATCTAGGTGTGGGGTGGGAGCACTGGCAACTGCAGTGGAGGGAGCAGTTAGGACTTTAAACTAGGAATAGTTAGTGGTATGGGTTTTGGCAGGAAAACAGTGAAGTCCCAGTGTAGTAATATTACGAGTTCTAGGGGAACTAGTAATAATAAGAACGAGATAGATATTGAAAAGCCAGGGACCTTGGGTGATAAGGACAGTAATAGGTTTAGTAGAAAAATAGAAATGAGCAGGAAGGGTAAAGAGAAAGGAGAGTCTTTCAATGTTTATTATGCTAATTGCCGTAGTGCTAGGAATAAGATGGACGAGTTGAGATTAGTTGCTAGTGTAGGTAACATTGATGTATTTGCCTTAACTGAGACGTGGTTTAATTCAAAAAGTCGGGACATGCCTGCGGAATTTTAGGAGTGATACACCGTCCCCCAAACTTAGATAGGGACCAAGGGAAACTACTATGGGAGGAAATTGTTAAAGCCACAAGGCACGATAATGTAGTAATTCTAGGAGACTAACTTTAGTCATGTTGATTGGAATTTCTTGACTTGGAATTTAGAATCATACGACTTCTTAGAAGTATTTCAGGATTGTTTTTTGAAGCATTTTGTGACAGAACCTACAAGGGGAAATAACCTGCTTGACTTAGTTCTGGCAAACAATGAATCCCTTGTTAATAATTTAGAAATTTCAGAGGAACTGGGTGCTAGCGACCACAAATCAATTACATTTAGCATTGAATGGAAGTACGATAGTAACGATAACTCAGTAACAGTCCCAGATTTTCGCTTAGCAGATTACGATGGGCTTAGAGAACACTTATCATCTGTTGACTGGGGTAACGAAGAGAGCTATCAATATGACAGTTTTCTGAACACTATACATGCTGCTCAAAGAGCGTTTATCCCATATAAAGAAATTAGATCAAATAGAAATGACCCAAAATGGATGAATAATAGGCTCAAATATCTACTAGGGCATAAGAAAGGAATTTATAGGCGTATCAAAAGAGGTGAGGGTCATCTTATGAATCAGTATATTGACATTAAGAGGGACATTAAAAAGGGATAAGAAAAGCTAAAAGGGACTATGAAATTAAAGTTGCTAGGGATTCTAAAACTAACCCAAAAAGTTTTTTCCAGGTCTATAGAACAAAAGTTAGAGATAAGATAGGTCCCCTTAAAAATAACTATGGGCACCTTACTGACAAAGAGAATGAAATGTGCTTGATTTTAAATAATTATTTTCTCTCAGTTTTTACACAGGAAGACACTAACAATATTCCAGTAATTAATTTTTACAGTGGGCTAGAAGAAGATAAATTATGTAACATCACAGTCACTAGTGAGATGGTTGTGAAGCAGATAAACAGACTGAAGCAAAATAAGTCGCCGGGTCCTGATGAGGTTTTTTCAAGGGTTCTTAAGGAATGCAAAATGGAACTCTGTGAACCATTAACTAATATTTTTAATTTATCTCTTCAAACAGGTGTAGTGTCTGATATGTGGAAGATGGCTAAAGTAATTCCTATTTTTAAAACAGGGGACAAGTCGTTACCGTCAAATTACCGCCCAATAAGCCTGACCTCAATTGTAGGCAAATTACTAGAGTCAATTATAGCTGAGATTATAAGAAGCCATCTCGATAAGCATAGCTTGATTAATGATACTCAGCATGGATTCACAAGAGGCCGGTCTTGTCTAACTAATTTATTAACTTTCTTCAGTAAAGCTTTTGAGGCTGTTGACCACAATAAAGAATTTGATATTATTTACTTAGATTTTAGTAAGGCTTTTGATAGAGTTCCGCACCATAGACTGTTAAAGAAAGTGGCAGCTCATGGCATTGGGGGAAAAGTGCTCTCGTGGATCGAGTCATGGCTCACTGACAGGAAGCAGAGAGTGTCCATAAATGGGGTTAAATCCGAGTGGGGATCTGTAACAAGTGGCGTTCCACAGGGATCAGTCTTGGGCCCGTTGTTGTTTATAATATATATCAATGATCTTGATGAGGGAATTACTAGTGATATGAGCAAATTCGCCGATGACACAAAGATAGGTAGGATAATTGATTCAAACGTAGATGTTATGGAACTTCAGGAGGATTTAAACAAACTCTATTCTTGGTCAGAAAAGTGGCAGATGCAGTTCAATGTAGATAAATGCAAGGTTCTGAAGCTTGGGAGTGCCCATAACCCTAGTACTTATAAGTTAAATGATGTAGAACTTAGCCATACAGATTGCGAAAAGGACTTGGGGGTTATGGTGAGCAGCAACCTTAAACCAAGACAGCAATGCCTAAGCGTACGTAATAAGGCAAATAGATTACTGGGATTTATATCAAGAAGTGTAAGCAACAGAAGTCCAGAGGTCATACTGCAGCTTTATACATCATTAGTAAGGCCTCACCTAGATTATGCAGCTCAGTTCTGGTCTCCGTATTACAAAATGGACATAAATTCGTTAGAAAACATTCAGCGTAGGATGACTAAATTAATACATAGCATTAGAAATCTTCCTTATGAAGAAAGATTGAAGACTCTTAAGTTACATTCACTTGTTAGACGAAGAATGAGGGGAGACCTGATCGAAGTGTATAAGTGGAAGATAAGGTATTAATAAAGGGGATATTAATAAGGTCTTGAGGATGTCTCTCCAAGAGAGAACCCGCAGTAATGGATTTAAATTAGATAAGTTTAGATTTAGAAAGGACATAGGAAAGTATTGGTTTGGAAATAGGGTAGTTGATGAGTGGAACAGTCTACCTAGTTGGGTTATTGAGGCTGGGACTTTGGGTAGTTTCAAATCTAGGTTGGATAAGTACATGAGTGGGAGGGGTTGGATTTGAGTGGGACTTTCACATCAGAGCTTATTTCTTGGGTGGCATTGAAAATTGGGTTGGGCAAATGTTTTGTTAGTGGGATGAATTGTAAAGGACCTGCCTAGTATGGGCCAGCAGGCCTCCTGCAGTGTTCCTCCTTTCTTATGTTCTTATGTTCCAGCTTTAAATTTCCCTGATGATAAATTAGACACATGTGCAACTCTTGGGTATCTTTATTAAGGAAACGTTTCGCCACACAGTGGCTTCATCAGTCCATACAAAGGAGAATCTTGAAGAACAGGAGGAGAATGAGGTAATCAGTCCCTCAACCTTGAGTCGATGTGGTCAGTCCATCAATCTTGAATAGAATCTACGACTGCTGCGCCTCTCCTGCCATACGGTTTATAAGCTGCTTCTCCGCTCATATGCCGTATTCTATTCAAGATTGATGGGCTGACCACATCGACTCAAGGTTGAGGGACTTATTACCTCATTCTCCTCCTGTTCTTCAAGTTTCTCCTATGTATGGACTGATGAAGCCACTGTGTGGCGAAACGTTTCCTCAATAAAGATACCAAAGAGTTGCACATGTGTCTAATTTAACAATCTATCTTCCAGATTGAGCCAGGTCTCTGTTATAGCAATAATATCTGTTTCCTGCACTTGCAATTAATCTTAGCTCATCTATCTTATTTCTTACACTCCTGCTATTAGTATAGTAAACCTTAAAGGAGCTAGTCCCTTGCTGCCCTCTGCTGTCTCCCTTTGTTTGCTAACCTGATCTATTGTCTTTATAACTTCATGATGAATGCCTTTCATACATTTACTGTTTTCAACCCTAGTGTTGCAACCTGACTGTTTCCTACTCACACCTATACCTCTGTCTTCTATCAGTTTAAAATCCTAGGCATTTCAGAAATGGCCATCTCGATTGAGTTTGCAAGTGCTACCATCCCTGCCCCAGAGAGATGTACCCCATCCCTTTCATACATATCATGTTTGCCATAAAAGTTGTCCCAGTTGTCAATGAATGGGATTGCAAGTTACTTGCAGTATCTGTATACCCAGCAATTTACACCAATTACCCTAGACAACTATTCATTGCCCTCTCCCCTTCTAGGTAAGATGCTACATATGATTAGGACCCCTCCCTTAGACTTAAGTCTATAGCTGACCTGTACTTATCTAGCAGCTCTTCTCTCCTACCCTTCCCAATATCATTTTCTCCTATTCTCCAAAAATTTGCCAACTGGGTCATGTCATCTTCTATTGTTTTTATGATGCTTTCGACTGCATTTTTTCCCCTTGTCTTCTTGCTTCATAAGTTTCCCCTTAAACCTCCTGGAGCCCATAAACAAAGACTGACCTCTCCCTTCCATTCTCCCACTACATATCCTTACATATCCCCTGATTCAATTTAGTTGCCTCCATTGCAGCTTTCCTTTCTTCAGTTTCCCCACTGTTGTCCTTGGGCCCAGTGGCCTGTCATTTTCCCACCTCAGCTTTCGTAAGTACATATGAAGGAACACTGCAGCAGGCCTACTGGCCCATGCGAGGCAGATCCAAGTCTTCTACCGGCTTAAGCCAATGCACCCAACCTAGTCAGGTCAGGTCACATTCACTTAAGGCAGGAACATGGCAACTGACCCAGTAGCACACGCTAATCAGGTCCAAATCACACCCATCCACACAAGATCCCATGATCTTGTAATAAGATCCCATGATCTTGTTACAAAGAATTCCTCAACACTTGTCCAACCTTTGGACGAAGACCTACTTCGACTAGTGGATGTACGGCCCTATGCTGTACATTCTACAAGATTGATGGACTGAACACATGAACTCCAGGCTGAGGGACTGATTACCTCAAACTCCTCCTCTCCTTACACCTGCTTTGTATTGGACTGATGAAGCCACTGTGTGGCAAAACGTTTCCTGAATAAAGATTCCCATATGTTGCATAAGTGTCTGTCTTCAACTATATGAGCGTATGAAAAGTAGTGATTTGTGTGTTTTGGTGTTTGAGAGTGTATGTGGGGTCTGTGTGTGCCGATCTCAGTGCTTCTGTACCTGGCCTGCCCTGACTCGCCTGCCCTGACTCGCCTGCCCTGACTCGCCTGCCCTGACTCGCCTGCCCTGACTCGCCTGACCTACCCACCTGTCAGTTTGTATACTCTGTGCTTCACCTGTCTGCTTGTCCTGTTCTACTAGAAATTGCCAATTACTGTTCCTTGACGAGTACTTGATATTCTATTTTTAAACATATTAGGAGAGTATTGTGTGTGTGTACTCGCCTATTTGTGGTTGCAGGGGTCGATTCACAGCTCCTGTTCCCGCCTCTTCACTGATTGCTACTAGGTCCTCTCTCTCCCTGCTCCATGAGCTTTATCATACCTCGCCTTAAAACTATGTATGGTTCCCGCCTCCACTACGTCACTTTCTAGGCTATTCCACGGCCGGACTACTGTGACTGAAGAAATACTTCCTAACATCCCTTTGATTCATCTGAGTCTTCAACTTCCAATTGTGACCTCTTGTGTCTGTGTCCCATCTCTGGAACATCCCGTCTTTGTCCACCTTGTCTATTCCGCGCAGTAATTTATATGTCGTTATCATGTCTTCCCTGACCCTCCTGTCCTCCAGTGTCGTCAGGCCGATTTCCCTCAACCTTTCTTCGTAGGACAGTCCCCTTAGCTTTGGGACTAGTCTTGTTGCAAACCTTTGCACTTTCTCTAATTTCTTGACGTGCTTGACCAGGTGTGGATTCCAAACTGGTGCTGCATACTCTAGTATGGGCCTGACGTAAATGGTATACAGTGTCTTGAACGATTCCTTACTGAGGTATCGGAACGCTATCCGTAGGTTTGCCAGGCGCCCGTATGCTGCAGCAATTATCTGATTGATGTGCGCCTCAGGAGATATGCTCGGTGTTATGCTCACCCCCAGATCTTTTTCCTTGAGTGAGGTTTGCAGTCTTTGTCCATCTAGACTATATTGCGTCTGTGGTCTTTGCCCTTCCCCAATCTTCATGACTTTGCATTTGGCAGGGTTAAACTCAAGGAGCCAGTTGCTGGACTAGGCTTGTAGCCTGTCCAGGTCACTTTGTAGTCCTGCCTGATCCTCGTCCGATTAGATTCTTCCCATTAACTTTGTATCTGCAAACAAGGACTCTTCTGAGTCTATTCCTTTCGTTATGTCGTTCACATATACCAGAAACAGCACAGGTCCTAGGACCGACCCCTGTGGAACCCCGCTTGTCACAGGCACCCACTCTGATACCTCGTCACATACTATGACTTGTTGTTGCCTCCCTGTCAGGTATTCTCTGATCCATTGCAGTGCCTTTCCTGTTATGTGTGCTTGATCCTCTAGCTTTTGCAGTAACCTCTTGTGAGGAACTGTGTCGAAGGCCTTCTTGCAGTCCAAAAAAATGCAGTCGATCCACCCCTCTCTCTATTGTCTTACTTCTGTCACCCTGTCATAAAACTCCAGTAGGTTTGTGACACAAGGCTTTCCTTCCCTGAAACAGTGCTGGTTGTCAATTATACACTTTTCTTATCAGGTGCTCCACTACTCTCCTCCTGATGATCTTCTCCATGACTTTGCATACTATACACGTTAGTGATACTGGTCTGTAGTTTAGTGCCTCATGTCTGTCCCTTTTTAAAAGTTGGGACTACATTTGCCATCTTCCATACCTCATAGAGTTGCCCAGTTTCAATGGATTTGTTGAAGATCTTTGTTAATGGCACACACAGCATCTCTGCTCTCTCTAAGGACCCACAGGGAGATGTCTGGTCCCACCCAGCACTTGTTGGTGTACCCCCCTGTTCTGATTTCCTGGAGTCCTACTGGTTTCCACTGTAAATACTTTTTGAAATCTCATGCTGAGCTCCTTGCATACCTCTTGGTCGTTTCTTGTGAACTCTCCATCACCCTTCCTCAGTCTGATTACCTGGTCCTTGACTGTTGTTTTCCTCCTGATGTGGCTATACAACAGCTTCGGGTCAGACTTGACTTTCGATGCTGTGTCATTTTCATATTGTCGCTGAGCCTCCCTTCTTATCTGTGCAGATTCGTTTCTAGCTCTTCGGCTGATCTCTTCATTTTCCTAAGTTCTCTGTCTTCTGTACCATTTCCATTCTCTAGTACACCTAGTTTTTGCCTCCCTACACCTTTGGGTGAACCAAGGATTCGTTCTGTTCTTCCCATTATTTCTGTTTCCCTTGGGAACAAACCTCTTTTCTGCCTCCTTGCATTTTGTTGCCACATAGTCCATTTCTTGTACTGGTTTTCCTGTCGGTTCCCTCTACCACTGAATATCTTGCAGGAAGTTTCTCATGCCTGAGTAGTTCCCCCTTTTGTAGTTTGGTTTTTCCCATTCTATTCCTGCTACTCTTTCCACTTGAAGCTCAACTATGTAGTCAAAGCACAGAACCATATGATCACTAGCTCCTAGGGGCCTTTCATACATGATATCCTCGATGTCCGAGCTACTCAAGGTGAATACAAGGTCCAGTCTTGCTGGATCATCCTCACCTCTCTGGAAATATGTCTAACATGTTGATGCATGAGGTTTTCCAGTACCTCATCCATCATCTTGGCTCTCCATGTTTCGGGACCCCCATGGGGCTCCAGGTTTTCCCAGTCAATTTCCTTGTGATTGAAATCACCCATAACTAGTTACTTTGCACCCCCCATGTGTGCTCTTCTGGCCAACTCGGCTAGTGTGTCGACCATTGCTCTGGTGCTCTCATCGTATTCTTCTCTTGGCCTCCTGCAGTTCTGTGGTGGGTTGTACATTACTGTAATTATCACCTTATGTCCCTCAGACTAAATTGTTCCTACTAAGTAGTCCCTTTTGCCCGTGCCATCCATTCCTTCCATTTTCTCAAAACCCTACTGGTTTTTAATGAGCAGTGCAGCTCCTCCTCCCCCTTTCCTCCCTCTGTCTTTCCTGAGGATTTGATAACCGGATGGGAAGATTGCATCTGTTATTATGCTGATGAGTTTTGTTTCTGTGAGTGCTATTATGTCTGGGGATGTCTCCTTGATGTTTTCATGCCACTCCTCACACTTATTTGTTATTCTATCTGCATTTGTATACTACACCTTCAACTTCTTTTCTAAGACTGTGGTTTGGGAGGTATATTGGGGTTGAGGAAATGGGAGACCTGATGAGGAACTATGGGTGGTTGCTGTGGGGGTGGAGTTTGTAATATAGTGGGTGGGGGCATTGGATATGGCATGGGTGTTTTGGTTTAGAATGTTTGGTTGCACTGGGGTTGACCTGGTTGGGGAGCTTCTATAGTAAGTTTTGAGGGAGGCTGTATTTGATCTTCTTCCTGGGTCTGGGATCTCCTGTATGTCTCCTCCATCCCCTCTCTTTCCTCCTTTCACCTTCGTACCATCTCTCTGTTTCTGCCTTCTTGTATTCTGTTGCAGTCGAGATACACCTTCTTGTATGCCAGCATGTTCCTTAATCTTGCTTTCTCCTGCAGGATCCTGTTCCGAGTTGATTCTGCCTTGAAAGTCACTTTCAATGGCTGGGTTCTTCTTGCAAACCCCACTATTCTCCAAAAATTTTCCAGCTGGGTCATGTCATCTTCTCCTATTGCTTTTATGATGCTTTCAATTGCTTTTTTTTCCCTTGTTTTCTTGCTTCATATGTTTCCCCTTCAACTTCCTGGAGCCCATACACAATGACTGACCTCACCCTTTCATTCTCCCACTGCATATCATTGTGTATCCACTCATTCAATTTAATTTCCTCCATTGCAGCTTTCCTTTCTTCAGTTTCACTATATATTGTACTTCGGCTCTGTGACCTGTCATTTTCCCTTTTCAGCTTTCCCTGGGCTCTGCTGTGGGCTGTTAGGGCCTCCACATATAGCTTAGCTCTTTCATTTACTACAGTCCCCTCTGATAGAGCTTCTACATGCAGTTTTGCTCCTTCTTTCCCTACAGTCCCCTTATTTGTGACTGAGGTAGCAGTCTCTGATGTCATTCCCAAAATGTTCTTTAGTTCTTTCGGCTGTTTCAGATTTTTCAGTTCCTCTTCTAATGTCTGTATCCTATCCTATCTCCCACTTCCTGCTTTCCATATGCATCCTCTCTTCCATTCTCATGCAAAGTTCTTCTAGTTTCTTTTCCCATTCATGTTCCCTTCTTGTGAGCTCTGCTCCCAAATCTTCCTTTGCAGATTCATCCTCCTGCCCCTTGGTTTTTCTTCCTGCTCTCTGGCAACCCATTTTTTTTTTTTATTTTGATTGCCTCAGAATGGAAAACTTGTGTAATTCTGAGTGTTAGGTTAGTAGTGTGTTTGTCAGAGTGTGGGGGAGAAGGTAGAGGAGGAACTGTGGACAGTGGCTATATGGAAGAGAGGGGTGGGGAGGGGGTATTTAAAGGGGAATATGGGGAGTGAGGAAGGAGAAGCAAGGGGGTGAATGGGAGGAGGGAGAGGTGGGGAGGAGGGAGAGGTGGGGAGGAGGGTGACAGAGAGGGGGGGATCAGGGGAAGGAGAGAGAGATTGGTGGGGAGGGGGGAGTGCGTGTGTCTGAGTCTGTATATGGGTGTGTGTGTGTGTGTGTGTGTGTGTGTGTGTGTGTGTGTGTGTGTGTTACGTGTGGAATTATGGGTGCATTTATTAAGTGTCTGAAAAGTAGGTGGAATTGTGCATTGGAGTGTTATGTGGAGTGTCAGTGGTTCCTTGCCTGACCACAACCTCTTGTGACCTGACCCCCACCCTCCTGGGACTTGACCCGCACCTACTTACAATGTTGCCCTTTATGCTTGTCCTACCTGGAGTTTACCTGGAGAGAGTTCCGGGGGTCAACCTCCTGGTGGATCAGAGCCTGATCAACCAGGCTGTTACTGCTGGCTGCACGCAAACCAATGTACGAGCCACAGCCCGGCTGGTCAGGTACCAGCTTTAGGTGCTTGTCCAGTGCCAGCTTGAAGACTGCCAGGGGTCTATTGGTAATCCCCCTTACGTATGCTGGGAAGCAGTTGAACAGTCTCGGGCCCCTGACACTTATTGTGTTGTCTCTTAACGTGCTAGTGACACCCCTGCTTTTCATTGGGGGGATGTTGCATCGTCAGCCAAGTCTTTTGCTTTCGTTGTGAGTGATTTTCGTGTGCAAGTTCAGTACTAGTCCCTCTAGGATTTTCCAGGTGTATATAATCATGTATCTCTCCCGCCTGCATTCCAAGGAATACAGGTTCGGGAACTTCAAGCGCTCCCAGTAATTGAGGTGTTTTTTCTCCATTATGTGCGCCGTGAAGGTTCTCTGTACATTTTCTAGGTCAGCAATTTCACCTGCCTTGAAAGGTGCTGTTAGTGTGCAGCAATATTCCAGCCTAGATAGAACAAGTGACCTGAAGAGTGTCATCATGGGCTTGGCATCCCTAGTTTTGAAGATTCTCATTATCCATCCTGTCATTTTTCTAGCAGCTGCGATTGATACAATGTTATGGTCCTTGAAGGTGAGATCCTCCGACATGATCACTCCCAGGTCTTTGACGTTGGTGTTTTGCTCTATTTTGTGGCCAGAATTTGTTTTGTACTCTGATGAAGATTTAATTTCCTCGTATTTACCATATCTGAGTAATTGAAATTTCTCGTCGTTGAACTTCATATTGTTTTCTGCAGCCCACTGAGAGATTTGGTTGATGTCCGCCTGGAGCCTTGGAGTGTCTGCAATGGAAGACACTGTCATGCAGATTCGGGTGTCATCTGCAAAGGAAGACACGGTGCTGTGGCTGACATCCTTGTCTACGTCGGATATGAGGATGAGAAACAAGATGGGAGCAAGCACTGTGCCTTGTGGAACAGCTTTTCACCGTAGCTGCCTCGGACTTTACTCTGTTGACTACTAATCTTTGTGCTCTGTTTGTGAGGAAATTATAGATCCATCTACCAACTTTTCCTGTTATTCCTTTAGCACGCATTTTGTGCACTATTACGCCATGGTCACACTTGTCGAAGGCTTTTGCAAAGTCTGTATATATTACATCTGCATTCTTTTTGTCTTCTAGTGCATCTAGGACCTTGTCGTAGTGATCCAATAGTTGAGACAGACAGGAGCGACCTGTTCTAAACCCATGTTGCCTTGGGTTGTGTAATTGATGGGTTTCTAGATGGGTGGTGATCTTGCTTCTTAGGACCCTTTCAAAGATTCTCATGATATTGGATGTTAGTGCTATCGGTCTGTGGTTCTTTGCTATTGCTTTACTGCCCCCTTTGTGGAGTGGGGCTATGTGTGTTGTTTTTATTAACTGTGGGACGACCCCCGTGTCCATGCTCCCTCTCCATAGGATGGTAAAAGATCATGATAGGGGCTTCTTGCAGTTCTTGATGAACACAGAGTTCCATGAGTCTGGCCCTGGGACAGAGTGCATGGGCATGTCATTTATCGCCTGTTCGAAGTCACTTTCCTCCTTTTTCTTAGAGGAATAAGCCTTGTGCATACATCGAGTGCCACCGAGTTAATCTGTTCTAGGCATAAGTTGGGGTCTGTGTTGCTTAGTCTATCTTCCCACTGTAACAACTTCAGACAGTATTACCAAGGCTGGCTCCTCCTCAGGAAAATTAATGAATAGAAAAAGAAATAATAACAGACAAACATAAACACTTTATTATATAGAAAATATAAAATATAAAACACTTAAATATGAAATATTAATCCTACATTAAAGAAAATGAAAAATGAAAAATATAAATAACTGAATTCAACGCTAATATAAAACTTGGGTGTCTGGTGTTGGTGACACTGTGTTGTTGAAATCGTAGCCGTTGCTGATGATGGGGGGGGGGTCGCAGGTGTTGGTTACAACCCACTGGCTAGTTCTTCACAGTATAGCCTTGAGTATTCTATCCCGATGACAGGAAAGCAGGTTCTTTACCGCTGCAATGATGAGGGGTTACGTCCTGCAATTTCATACAGGTGCACAGGTAATTAAATCCAAAATGGGGAAGTCTCAGGACGTTAGTCCATCTCCATCAGTTCTACTCGTTGATTGGCAGGTGACCCTCTCTGTCATCCAAGCTGGAAAGATAGACAGGTTACCCACTGCTTAAGAAATCACTCTCCATGATAAGTACAATACCTAAAAGATGTGGTGATTATTACAACAGTCAACTTAGAGCAAGACTGAAAGGACTAAGTTTATTATTGGTCAAAAGTGAAGCTTTCAACCAATAAATCCACTAGAATACAAGGCAGGCATGTACTTACAGTAGTGCTGGGAGCTGTGAGTCTAGTGATTACTGTTTGGACCAGAGCCCCACACGTCACCTTTCAGGGGGGGGGGAAGGAGGAGGGGAAGGGATAGTGGGAGCTAGACTGACCCTACCTTAACAAGCAGCCGGCAGTCAAACTATCACTTTCGGGGAGGGGGAAAAAAGGCGGGAATAGCGGGAGCTTGACTTACCCTACCTTAACAAGTAGCCGGCAATGAAACTATTGTTACTATATACTCCCTCGCTACTCCTATCTATTGAACTTTTCCCTCACACTCCCCCATACCAAGACTTATAGTCAAGGAGTATAAGAAGAATAGGCGAGGAAAAAGTTCTAACATGTGGAAGTCGCGTAAGGCAACAAATCTTCTACTGACTGTCACGACTTAACCAGTCAGAGAAATAATTGGATGAACCATTGATATACACAATATGGAACTTAAAAGCCTGGAGTGCCAATGTCCACCTCAAGAGGCGACTGTTGGTTCCCTTAAAAGTTTCTAGGTATATCAAAGGTTTGTGGTCCGTTTCTAAAATGAATTCTTTTCCCAGCAAATAAAATTTAAGTTTGGAGATACCCCACACAAGGGCTAAACATTCCTTTTCTATTGTGGAGTATCTCGTTTCTGCAGGAAGGAGTTTCCGGCTTAGGAAGCATACAGGGAAGGGAGTACCATCATGGTATTGTAGTAACACCACACCTAAGCCAGTATTGGAGGCATCAGTTCTTAAACAAAATGTTTTATTAATATCTGGAATCTTAAGTATAGGGTCTTTCGAAAAGATACTTTTAATCTCATTAAACTTTTCCCGAGCTACGTCGGAAAGTTCAAGAGGTTCCTTCACAGACTTTTTAAGGAAGTCGGATAAGATGCCTGTAAGATCAGTAAGGTTCGGGATAAACCGTGCATAAAAATTTACAGAACCAAGAAAGCTACGCATGAGCTTCTTGGTTTTGGGGAATTTAAATTCTAATAAAGCTTTGATCTTACTGGGGAGAGGCTGCAGAGAGTTATTAGAAAGTATCAGTCCAAGATATCTAATCTTGTTATACCCAAGGAAGCATTTCTTCGGCTTGGCAGTGAGGCCATGTGAGCGTAACCTACGCAAAACTGATGTTAATGTTTGGATATGTTCGCCCCACGTGGATGTCATTACGTAAATGTTATCAAAATAAACTGAAACATTTGGCATATTACCCAAGACCTTTCTCATCAGTCTCACGTAGGTAGCACAGGCAGTTACCAAACCGAAGGGCATAGTTCTATATTGCATCAGTCCTTGGTGTGTAGGAAAAGCGGTGTACTGCTTAGAAGAAGGATCTAACATTACTTGATGATATGCCTGCGCAATATCAATCTCTGAAAAGAAGGAAGCGTCATAAAATTTGTGTAGATCGCTATCTATTAAGGGCATAGGCTCAGCATCCCACCGAGTTATAGCATTAAGGCCTCTGAAGTCAATAGCAAGTCTATATGAATTATCCTCCTTCTTAACCATGACTACTGGTGAACAATATGAAGATACTGAAGGTTCAATGATCTTTAGTTTTAATAATTTGTCTACCTCTCGGTCAAATGCATCCCTAAGGTGAACTGGAACTGGGTATAATTTTCGTTTGATAGGATTGTCCGTCACTAAGTCAATCTTATGGACTACCGTGGAGGTAACACCTGGAATATCAGTAAAGACGTCTGAAAAGTTACTCGCACATTGAAGTAGTTCATGTCTCTTATGGTCATCCAAAGATTCATTAATATTAATGTTGGTTGCGCCCAAGTGGTCAAGAGTCACCAAGTCATGTAGTTCTTCATCATAGTCTAAGTTAGAGGTGTCAATTATGCACACCTTACATTCTTCAGTTGTCGTATCAAGTTCGTGTGGAAAAACTAAGTCAAAGTTATTAAGGCAGTTAACCGAATTTCTTCGGTAATATTTCTTAAGGATGTTGATATGATAAAGCTTAG
This sequence comes from Cherax quadricarinatus, assembly GCF_038502225.1. Classification (NCBI taxonomy): domain Eukaryota; kingdom Metazoa; phylum Arthropoda; class Malacostraca; order Decapoda; family Parastacidae; genus Cherax; species Cherax quadricarinatus. The sequence continues at coordinate 82,487 of NW_027195908.1, read as the reverse complement.
GTTTCCCCTTGACTTCTATGAGGTAGTCAACTTTCCCACAAATTTTTAATACTTTATATGGACCTTTCCATGCTACTAATAATTTATTTGACTTGATAGGCAAAAGTACCAGAACTTCATCCCCTACTTTAAAACTTCTCCTCTGACTTTTGGAATCAAAATAGGTTTTGTACTGGTCCATTGACAAGCTTAGGTTTTTCGAAACTATGTCAGAGGTCTCCTCAAGTTTGGATCTAAGGTCAAGGAGAAACTGGTAAGAAGACTGAACCTCAGCATTTACCTCCTCATTAGTCCATAAGTCATGAAGGATGGACAATGGGCCTCTGGCCTGTCTACCATAGAGAAGTTCAAAAGGTGAAAACCCCAAAGAGTCACTGGGAACTTCCCTCATGGCAAACAAAGCACAGGGTAGGTAACGATGCCACTCCTTAGGTTTAAGGGAGCAAAGTTTCCTTAAAATGGACTTGAGAATCGAATGCTGGCGCTCAATCCTCCCATTACAGCTGGGATGATAGGGTGTGGTGAAGAGAGGCTTCACTCCCAGAAGTTGGTATAGATGTTGCATTAAGTCAGATGTGAATTGTGTCCCACGGTCAGACAAAATTTCTCTAGGGATGCCCACTCTGGAGAAGATGGACAAAAGGGCTTCAGCCACCTCTGTAGTGGTTATGGTCTTTAAGGGTATGGCTTCAGGGAAACTCGAAGCATAATCAACTAATGTTAATATATATCTATGTCCCCCAGATGAAAGTGGAGATAAAGGACCAACGATGTCAATAGCTACTCTTTCAAAAGGTACCGTAAAGACTGGCATTTTGACCATAGGTACTCGCCTGGTACCTCGGGAGGATGACAGTTGGCAAACTTTACACGATCTACAATAGGTAGTGACATCTGAGGACATTTTTGGCCAAAAATAGGTTTCCCTAATTTTATTTAAGGTTTTACGATGCGAGAAATGTCCGGCCACTGGCAGGTCATGAGCCATTTTAAGAACAGTCTCTCTGCATTGACTTGGAACAACTAAGATGGAATAGTCTATCTCATCTGAATTTAATTTGAATACTGACTTGTACAAGATACCTTTTATATATTCAAATTTATATGAAAAGTTTTTCCTTTGGATAACTTGATTTTGTTTAGCGGCATTATGGCAATTCTGAAGAGAAGGGCAATTACGTTGTAAATTGACAAAGGAGTCCTTCGATATGTCTAAAGGCTTAAAGTCAGGGAAAATCAAAGGATGGACAGTAGGAGAAGCCTGGGCTTTGGTCTGAGCCCTAGTCAAGACATTTATAGTATCGGAGGTGATATCTTCACTTTCATCTAATAAGTGAACCGGTGATCCTACTACCTCGCTTTCGAGAGTAGCATCACTGGTTTTTAATCCCACATGAATCTCACGAGACATTGTCTCATCTGAACTTTCGAGGGGCTTCTCTGACTCTACAGGAAGAGGATCTGAAACACCTATGTCCATCTTTGGTGATGAAAGGTCAACCTCAGAAGGAAGAATGGCACCTTTTACATTACCTATTAGTACGGAGCAAGAAGTGATGGGAGCTAGTACGGCTTCAGACCAACCTGTGAACCATTTAGACCTAATGTAACAACGGATGGTAGGAAAAGTGTCCGTACGGCCCAAGTAGTCTGAAAGTATAGCAGAGGAATGAGTTTCTTTAAGGTTAGGGAACAGCTTATCAGAAATGACTATACATGTGCATCCAGTGTCTCGTAAAATGGTAGATACATTAAGTCCATTAACTGTTCCTGAACAGAAGGGTGCTTGGTCATTACAGTCTTTAAAACATCTTCCAACTTTTTGGACCTTCTTAGAAGGACAATCTGGACGTTTATGTCCCTTAACACCACACAAATGACAAACAGGAATAAAAGAAGTCATTTTACTTTCCACTAGAGCAGTGGTTCCCAAACTGGGGGTAAATTACCCCCTGGGGGTAATTTAACCATTTTTGGGGGGTAATGGAGGGGTGACAGAAAAAAAGTTATGAATTCTGAAAATCAAGAAAACAATGCGGTACCCGGTATGAGGATTATTGTTAACTTTGTCTTAGTATATAAAGTTGTAAAGTAAACCTATTATAAGTAAGTAATAAAGTTAAACCAAATAACAATAAACATCAAAAACTAATATACAGTATTAGAAAAGAAGAAATATATAGCTAAGTGTGTGGAAACCCAAAAGTATTTTGACAAGTATGCTTCAGGACAAAAGTCACTCAGTAGCCCAGATCGACCTGTCCAGTACGCGTCACTCACTTCCTGAGGCTGCCTCTATTTCACACTGTCAGTTTATCTGTGAGCATCAGCCGAGGTAGACATAAGCTGGTATGTATGTGTACTGCCCTGTGCAGTATATAGTTAGTATTTACCCACTGTTACTGTGAATTTGTAGCTATTATTAATTTTATATATAATGTATGTGTGGTTCTTACGTTTTCAATGGTTTTGCTAGGATTAGCAGAGTATGCGAGGCTGTATACGTTCACGTTTAGCCATATATATCAATAATAACAACATTTTGTGAAAGGGGTAACATGCTTTATGTGGCATGTTAAATTGGGTAACAAGCTGAAAAAGTTTGGGAACCACTCTAGTGACTAGAGGCTTTGATTTCTTAAGGTCTGATGAACCCTTGCCCTTAGGGTTCAATCCCTTTAGGTCTTTATAGGAATTGTGAGCCTCAGCATACAGGTCAGCAGCCTCAGCAACTTCCTCAGCTTTAATCAGGTTACGTTCTCTGATGAATGTTCGTATCTGATGGAGAAGAGCTGTCAGGAACTGGTCAGCAACCATGAAGTCTCTAAGAGATTCATAACTGTGATCAATTCCTGAACTCTCTATCCAAAAGTCGAACAAACGAAAGAGTGTCACCTGTAACTGCTGAAAGTTCTGGCCAGGCTGTAAGGTGGCATACCTGAAATCTTTCCTGTAAGAATTAGTGGTTTTTTGATATGCTTTAAGGATTGCCTTCTTCAGTAGGTTATAATTACATATGATATCCTGCGACAAAGTTGCATAGATATTCAAGGCTGTACCAGAAAATAACATTCCTAACCTGGTAGCCCAGGTGTCAGCAGGCCATTCACAGAGGGTAGCGGTATTTTCAAACCTGATAATGTATGAAGTTATGTCTTCCCCCTCTGTGAAGGGAGGTAAATTAGGTGTTGGAATATGTGCACTAGCTGCACGTTGTTCCATTACTCCTTCATCTAATTGCTGTTGTGAGAAAGTTAACTTTTTATTCTCTAATTCAAGGCGAGCTTGTTCGAGCTCGTGATCCTTTTCTCTCTCCCTTAACTCATATTCTCTGTCCTTTGCTCTTTCCTCAAGTTCCCTTAATTTAACTTGTTCCTCACGTACTCTAGTTCTTTTTTCACGATCAAGTCTATCACGCTCCTTTTTGTCTTTCTCTCTAACTGTCATTCTTGGATTTCTCTCTCAATTCTCTCTCTCTCCTTTTTCTCCTGTCTTTCAAGATTCTCTTTCTCCTTTTTATCCTCTTTCTCTTTCTGTCTTTCTTGATTCTCTCTCTCTATTCTTTCTCTCTCCTTATTCTCTTCTCTTTCGATTCTCTCTCTTTCAAGTCTTTCCTGGATCTTAGCACTAATGAAAGATTCTAAATTTTTCCCTGTTATTCCTAACTTACTTCCAGCATTCATCCAAAACTGGTATTCCTCCATACTTGCAAGAATAACTTAAACTATCAGGGGAAATGAAACGGGTATTAAAGAAAACGGAGGGTTCAATTCCTGCTCCGCTCAAACTGTAAATAAACCAGAGGGCTCGATCCCTGCTTCAATTAAACAATATGTATTAATTAAAACGAAGGGTTCTATGCCGGCTCCGAGCAAACAGTAAGTAGAATGGGGTCACTTGACCATCCAATCTTCTCACCAACAAATCAAGAGTGTCCTATGACAGTTCCCTTGATATAATAAAGAGCTCAATGAAACAAGTTGTCACTGGAAAATCTCGGGTCCCTAGAGTCTAATCCTCCAAAGTGTTTCAAGCTCACACAAAAATAGATGGCAGAATTAACTAGTATTCCTGCCTTGACTTGACTTACAATAAATTGAGACCATAACAATCACCAAATCTTTTAAATACCTGTACTGTAGTCCTACCATAGAGAATGATTACTCATGGCTGGTGGTAACCGTCTGTGGTATGCGGCATTGAAGTTCCAATGGTAGATTCGAGATGGAGTTGAATCTTGATTCAGTAGAGTTGATCCTGGCAAGGTCGCCACTTGTGAAGGCTTACTCAGCTCTGTAACAACTTCAGACAGTATTACCAAAGCTGGCTCCTCCTCAGGAAAATTAATGAATAGAAAAAGAAATAATAACAAACATAAACAATTTATTATATAGAAAATATAAAACACTTAAATATGAAATATTAATCCTACATTTAAGAAAATGAAAAATGAAAAATATAAATAACTGAATTCAACGCTAATATAAAACTTGAGTGTCTGGTGTTAGTGACACTGCTTGTTGAAATCGTAGCCGTTGCCGATGATGGGGGGGGGTCGCAGGTGTTGGTTACAACCCACTGGCTAGTTCTTCACAGTATAGCCTTGAGTATTCTATCCCGATGACAGGAAAGCAGGTTCTTTACCGCTGCAATGATGAGGGGTTACGTCCTGCAATTTCATACAGGTGCACAGGTAATTAAATCCAAAAAGGGGAAGTCTCAGGACGTTCGTCCATCTCCATCAGTTCTACTCGTTGATTGGCAGGTGACCCTCTCTGTCATCCAAGCTGGAAAGATAGACAGGTTACCCACTGCTTAAGAAATCACTCTCAATGATAAGTACAATACCTAAAAGATGTGGTGATTATTACAACAGTCAACTTAGAGCAAAACTGAAAGGACTAAGTTTATTATTGGTCAAAAGTGAAGCTTTCAACCAATAAATCCACTAGAATACAAGGCAGGAATGTACTTACAGTAGTGCTGGGAGCTGTGAGTCTAGTGATTACTGTTTGGACCGGAGCCCCACACGTCACCTTCGGGAGGGGGGGGGGAAGGAGGGGAAGGGATAGAGGGAGCTAGACTGACCCTACCTTAACAAGTAGCCGGCAATGAAACTATTGTTACTATATACTCCATCGCTACTCCTGTCTATTGAACTTTTCCCTCACACTGTGAAAGCTGCGAACATTGCATTTGCCTCTGCAAGCAGTCCACGGATGAAAGGTATTTTGTTCTTCGTTGCTGGCTTTAGACCCTGTATATTTGCAAAGAAGAATGTCATCGGACTGGTGGTATTGTTGGTACTGGGGGGGGGATTTTCTTTCTGGCATTAGTATCTATTTGTTGGTTTGGAGTGGATTCCATCGACTGTGGTTCCTCTCCAGGAATGACTGGATTTGGTGTACGATTTCCGCCATTTCCTGCCAGCTTTTTTTCCTTCCTGGCACTAAAAAAACCTCTCCCTCTTGAGTGGCTGTGGCTATCCAGGTTTTCCCATGGCCTGGATGTTTTGTATCTTTTTGTCCCCTTTAAATGGTGTGCCTGGCAATTTAAGTTATAGCAGTCTTTCCTGTACTGAAGAGGGACACATTTCAGGTTGAAAAAGCTTGCAGGAAGGGAGTTTGCATTTTCCTGTTGTCATATGGGCACGGCATTTTCTAGGGTGGTCATAGTTGCATGTCCCATCTGTTTTTCCAGATTTCCCATGCCTGCAGATACCAAGTGCATAGTATGTGCACAGGCTTGGTTTCCGTTTGCCTTGGGTTTCTGTGACTGTATTCCCTGTTGGTGCATGTTTACCTGTCTTATTCCTATCCTCACTAGCACCAACAATGGAGCTCTCACCAGTTGTTTTTGGTAATATATCCTCACTATTGCTAGTGGAGTCCTCTTGTTTGCTATTTCCTGTGGTATTACTAGTTTGTAATATTGGTTTTATCTTGTCCTTGACTACTTGTTTCCCCACTACAGCTCCTGTCTCCCATGAGATCATTTATATGCATTCCCTCCTGCGTATATTTCCTGACTACCTGGACAAAATCTCCAGCTTCACCATTACTGTCTCCCAGGACAGCACCTCCAGCTTCACCATTACTGTCTACCAGGACAGCACTATAAGCCCCACATTTACTGACTACCAGGGCAGCACCTCCAGCCTTACAGTTTCTAACTACATAGCCAGCACCAAGGGTGATACCATCCAGCCCAGACTTTTTATTTTCCCATCTGTTATAGAATGCTTCCAGGTTTTCTATGAAGGCTGCTTTGATGTTATCCTCTTTTAATACCAATGTGATTTTAGTCCACAGATTTATCTCATTTGGGCATACACAAAAACACTTCCCTGATTTAATACTGCTTGCAGATAGTTCTTGGATATCTGCACAAGGGGCGTGACACCAATTTTCACAAAAATGACAATTCATCCATGTGGAAGCCCGTTTGTTTGATTGACTGCAGGCTACACAGAGCTTCATAATTTGATTTGAATGGTTGGTTTACTGTAATTCTACTAATAACCTCTTGAATATTCTACTAATAACCTCCTTAAAGTGAAGCTCAAGCTATTTGTATTTCTATTTCTAACTGTACTTGTATATTAATACAGCTTACCGGAGTATGTTTGTTTTATATTTATTGTTTGTGTTTAATAAGGGTGCCTAAAACCCCGTCTGTTTACAGTCTGCTTTATTGTCCAACAAATCCATTTGAAACCGGTTTGAAACCACCTAGGCTTATAGTAACTTGCTCGCCTTGTTCCATAGATTACCAATTGCTATTCCTTATTCTGGCGTAGATCCACTCAATTTCTTCTCGTTGTACAATGTGCATTATTCACTGTATTTCTTTCGCTGGTCACACGATTGTTTCACTTTAACTTTCTTTGGTGACACACGGCAACGTCGCCTCACCCACACTAACCTGCCTGCTCTGACTGGGCTACCACATTTTACTTTCTAGATCACTTACAAAATTGTGGCTCTCCCCACACTTGTGTGGCTCAGGCAAATTGTAAATCGTTTCAAGGACTTGTTCACTACCCTAACACACTTAACAACCCTTGCAGAACACTTGGGTAGCCCTCAAAAACACTTATATTAGCGGAGCACGGAAGGCGTGACTCGCGCACGCTGTGTGTGTGTGTGTGTATGTTTGTGGTGTATGTTTGTGGAGTATGTTTGTGTATGTGGAATTGCAGTGCTCCATTACCTGGCTTACCCCACACCCTCCTGTGACCTGACCCACACCCTCCTGTGACCTGACCCACACCTACCTACTATTTTGTGTCCTCAATACTTTCACTTCTACCTAGTCTAATAGACTCCTATCTCACCTTGTTCTATAAATTACCATTTGCTATTCCTTATTGAGTACTTGATAGCCTATTCTTTATTGAACTAGGAGAGTTGGACTGTTCACGGTTTGGAGGTGAACACTTGCAATGCAGCCTGTAGATTGTCCAGCTCGATTTGATGTCCTGGCGTAGATCCACCTCCGTTTCTTCTCGATATATAATGTACCCTATTCACTGTATTTCTTTCACTGGTCACACATTTGTTTCACTTTATTATCTTGGCTGACACGTGGCAACGTCGCTTGGAGCGCACTAGACCTGCCCACTCTGAATGCGCCACCAAGTATCACTTTCTAGTTCACTTATAAAATTGTGGCTCTCCCCACGCTCGTGTGGCTCAGGGCAAATTGTAAATCGCTTCAAGGATTGTTCACTATCCTGACACATTTAGCAGCCCTTGCAGTACTCTTGGGTAGCCCTCAAAAACACACATTCACTGAGTATGAGAGGCGTGACTCGCGCACGCGGTGTGTGTGTGCATGTCTAGGTGTTTGTGCATATGTACTCGCCTATTTTTGGTTACTATAATCTAGTCTTACCACCACCCTCAGACTGAAGAAATACTTCGTGATATTCTTGTGGATCGCCTGTTTCTTTAACTTTCAGCTATGCCCCTGATGACTTGTTTCCTACCTCTGAAGTAGCATGTCCCTGTCTGCTGTACCAGTTCTTTTAAGCATATGCTGTAAACATATCCCCTTGTGCTACTGTCTAAAAAGGTCGCTAGAATTAATTTCCTTAGCATCTCTTCGCAGTTCATACCCCTTAGCTATGGAACTCGTCTCGTTGCATACTTCTGCACTTTCTTTTCTGGCTCTTCAGCTCGACTCGTAGTTTTTGAGTCCTTTGGATTCTATACTTTTTTCCATGCTTTAGCACACTTTGCTATGGCCTCTCTACACTTCCGGATAAACCATGAGCTCACTCTGGACTTCCCATTTCTTTTCTGTTGCCCCTGAATACAAACTTTTCCTCTCCCTCCCTACACTTTGTAGCCACACGTTCCATCATTTCATATACTGTCTTACCCTCTAGATCTCTTTCCCACTGCACATCATACAGGAATTGTCACATACCTATGAAGTCTCCTTTGCAAGGTATTTGAAACTAGGGACCAAGTGGTCATTAGCGCTGAGGAGCCTTTCGTTTGTAATATCCCCTGTGTCGGAACAACTCAGGGTGAATGAGGTCCAATCTTTATGGCTCATCTTTCTCTATTTCTCTCTCTCTCTCTCTCTCTCTCTCTCTCTCTCTCTTTCTTTCTCTCTCTGACATGTTGGTGCCTGAAATTTCCCAGTTCCACCTCCACCATCCTGGCCCTCCACATTTTTGGTAACCCATTCGGGTTCAGGTTTTCCCAGTTAATTCCCTTGTAGTTAGTCCCCCATGACCAGTAACTTTGTCCTACCCTCTGGCCACCTCAGCTAGTGTATCCACCATTGCTCTGTTGCTCTTTGTGCTTTTTGTGTTGGTCTCTTGCTGTTTAGTGATGGGTTGCACATCACTACTGTCACCACCTTTGGACCCGCAGTCTGAAGTGTTCCTACTACGTAGTCATCTGGTTCCCTTCTGACCATTCATTCCTCCCATCTCCTCAAAACTCCATTGGTCTCTGATAAGCAGTGCAACTCCTTTTCCCCCTCTGTTCCCTCTGTCTTTCTTGAGAATCTGATAGTCGGGAAGATTGTGCCTGTTATCTCCGTGAGCTGAGGGGTTGGTTGTGCAAAAAGCATGGCGAGGTTCAGTGAGACTGCTGTGTGAGGTGGGGACTGTGAGTGTGGATGGTGGTTTGTTTTGTGCCATTGTGTTTGGGATGGGGTGGTTTGGGTTGAGGGGATTCTGCAGGTGGTTCTGTGGGTGGATGTGTTTGGTCTTCCATGGCTGAACTTAAGTGCCTGTTGATGCCTGCCTTGTCTTTCCTCCCTGCCTCTGACGTCATTGTGTCTTCTCAGTTACTCCCATTCCTTTCTCGTTCTATTGTGGTCAAGGTACACCTGGTGGTAATTTTGTGAGTTCTTTTACTGTTGTTTCTGCTGCAAGATCATGTTTCATATTCTGTCATGAATCTGTTTGACTGGGCGATTCTCCCCCTTCAAATACCCCCCAAGGTTTTGAAGATTTGTCAACTGGGACATGTCCTTCTCTCCTATTACTGTGATAATATTTTTTATCTCTTCCTCCAACTACTCCATTTAGACTCCTGAAGCTCATGAATAATTAGTGATCTTTCCCTCTGTTCCTCCTATTTCCATTCCCTCCATATCTCTGTATCTGATTTTAGCATCTCCATTGTTGTTTCCATTATCTAGACCTCCTGGTGTCCTTATAGCACTTCTGCAAAGGACTTCTTAGCTCCTTCCCCTCCTTCAGTCCCCTCACTGGCCACTCATGTTCTTGCTCCAATTGCTTTACCCCTTTTGTTCCTCATTTCTATTTCCTGCTCCAGCACCTTCAGTCCCTCCTCCAGGCTCTGTATCTTTTCCCCAGCAGCTTCCAGCTCATCACTTCTATTTCTTGCTCTCTGCAGATATCCTCTCGTCCATTGTATTGGAAGTCTCATTTAGCCTTTTTCCCACTTTTTTTCCCACTCTTTTTCCATCATGGTCTTGAGCTCTGCTGCTCATAATTCCTTCTCATACTGATTATCCTTGGTTCTCTTGTTTCTTTGTCCTGCCTTTTTGGATCCCATTTTTTTTATTCTGATTAGGATATGCTAGATTATAAGGGTTGTAAACTTTGTCCTCACCTAATTGTAATCACCTAGTTGCACTCGCCTAGTTGTGGTTGCAGGGATAGTCACAGCTCCTGGTCCCGCCTCTTCACTGTTGCTACTAGGTTACTCTCCCTGCTCCATGAGCTTTATCATACCTCTTGAAGTTGTGTATGGATCCTGCCTCCACTACATCACTTTTCAGACTCTTCCACTTCCTGACAACTTTATGACTGAAGAAATACTTCCTAACATCCCTGTGACTCATCCGAGTCTTCAGCTTCCAATTGTGACCCCTTGTAGTTGTGTCCCATCTCTGGAACATTCTGTCTGTCCACCTTGTCAATTCCTCAGTATTTTATATGTTGTTATCATATCCCCCCTCTGTCTCCTGTCCTCAAGTGTCGTCAGGTCGATTTTCATTAACCTCTCCTCATAGGACATGCCCCTTAGCTCATGGACTAGTCTTGTTGCAGACCTTTGCACTTTCTCTAGTTTCCTGACATATTTGGCTAGGTGTGGGTTCCAAACTGGTGCTGCATACTCAAATATGGGTCTGGCATGCACAATTTACAGGGTCCTGAGCGATACCTTGTTGAGATGTCAGAGTGCTATTCCTAGGTTTACTAGGTGCCCATGTGCTGCAGCATATGGGCGCCCACCCCTCTTGTCTTACTACTGTCACCCTGTCATAGAACTTCAGTGTACTCACCTAATTGTACTTACCTAATTGTGGTTGCAGGGGTCGAGACTCAGTTCCTGGCCCCGCCTGTTCTCTGAGTGCTACTAGGTCCTCTCTCTCCCTGCTCCATGAGCTTTATCATACCTCATCTTAAAGCTATGTATGGTTCCTGCGTCCACTACCTCACTTGCTAGGCTATTCCACTTCCTGACTACTCTATGACTGAAGAAATACTTCCTAACATCCCTTTGACTCATCTGGGTCTTCAACTTCCAATTGTGACCCCTTGTTTCTGTGTCCCCTCTCTGGAACATCCTGTCTCTGTCCACCTTGTCTATTCCACGCAGTATTTTGTATGTCGTTATCATGTCTCCCCTAACCCTCCTGTCCTCCAGTGTCGTCAGGCCGATTTCCCTTAACCTTTCTTCGTAGGACATTCCCCTTAGCTCTGGAACTAACCTTGTCGCAAACCTTTGCACTTTCTCTAATTTCTTGACGTGCTTGATCAAGTGTGGGTTCCAAACAGGTGCTGCATACTCCAGTATGGGCCTGACGTACACGGTGTACAGTGTCTTGAACGATTCCTTACTAAGGTATCGGAACGCTATTCTCAGGTTTGCCAGGCGCCCATATGCTGCAGCAGTTATCTGGTTGATGTGTGCTTCCGGAGACGTGCTCGGTGTTATACTCACCCCAAGATCTTTCTCCTTGAGCGAGGTTTGCAGTCTTTGGCCACCTAGCCTATACTCCGTCTGCGGTCTTCTTTGCCCTTCCCCGATCTTCATGACTTTGCATTTGGCGGGGTTAAATTCGAGAAGCCAGTTGCTGGACCAGGTGTCCAGCCTGTCCAGGTCTCTTTGAAGTCCTACCTGATCCTCATCTGATTTAATTCTCCTCATTAACTTCACATCATCTGCGAACAGGGACACTTCTGAGTCTAACCCTTCCATCATGTCATTCACATATACCAGAAATAGCACTGGTCCTAGGACCGACCCCTGTGGGACCCCACTCGTCACAGGTGCCCACTGTGATACCTCATCACGTACCATGACTCGTTGTTGCCTCCCTGTCAGGTATTCTCTGATCCACTGCAGTGCCCTTCCTGTTATATGCGCCTGATCCTCTAGCTTCTGCACCAATCTCCTGTGAGGAACTGTGTCGAAGGCCTTCTTGCAGTCCAAGAAGATGCAATCAACCCACCCCTCTCTCTCGTGTCTTACTTCTGTTACTTTATCATAAAACTCCAGTAGGTTTGTGACACAGGATTTGCCTTCCATAAATCCATGCTGGTTGGTGTTTATACTCTTGTTTCGTTCCAGGTGCTCCACCACTCTCCTGATAATCTTCTTCATGTCTTTGCATACTATACACGTCAGTGACACTGGTCTATAGTTTAGTGCCTCTTTTCTGTCTCCTTTTTTAAATATGGGTACTACATTTGCCATCTTCCATACCTCAGGTAGTCGCTCAGTTTCAAGGGATGTGTTGAAGATTGTGGTTAGTGGCACACACAGCATTTCTGCTCCCTCTCTAAGGACCCACGGGGAGATGTTGTCTGGTCCCATTGCCTTTGAGGTATCAAGGTCCCTTAGCAGCTTCTTCACCTCCTCCTCAGTTGTGTGTATGTCATCTAACACTTGTTGGTATATTCCTTGTTGGCGTCCCCCTCTGTTCTGTCCACCCAGAGGCCTTCCTGTCTCCACTGTAAATACTTCCTTAAATCTCTTGTTGAGCTCCTCACATACCTCTTGATCGCTTCTGGTGAGTTCCCCACCTTCTTTCCTCAGCCTGATCACCTGGTCTTTGACTGTTGTCTTCCTCCTAATGTGGCTATACAGCAGTTTCGGGTCAGACTTGGCTTTCGATGCTATGTCGTTTTCGTACTGTCGCTGGGCCTCCCTCCTTATCTGTGCATACTCGTTTCTGGCTCTTCGACTAGTCTCTCTATTTTCCTGGGTCCTTTGCCTCCTGTATCTTTTCCATTCTCTGTTGCACTTAGTTTTTGCCTCCCTACACCTTCGGGTAAACCAAGGACTCGCTTTGGTCTTCCCATTATTTCTATTGCCCTTGGGAACAAACCTTTCCTCTGCCTCCCTGCATTTTGTTGTTACGTATTCCATCATTTCATTTACTGACTTTCCTGCCAATTCTCTGTCCCACTGAACCTCCTGCAGGAAGTTCCTCATACCTGTGTAGTCCCCCTTTTTATAGTTTGGCTTTTCCCATCCAACTCCTGTTACCCTCTCTACTTGTAATTCTACTATGTATTCAAAACACAGAACCATGTGATCACTAGCTCCAAGGGGCCTCTCATATGTGATGTCCTCAATGTCTGAACTGCTCAGGGTGAACACAAGGTCCAGTCTTGCTGGTTCATCCTCCCCTCTCTCTCTGGTAGTGTCCTTAACATGTTGATGCATAAGGTTTTCCAGTACCACATCCATCATCTTGGCTCTCCACGTTTCAGGACCCCCGTGTGGCTCCAGGTTTTCCCAGTCGATCTCCCTGTGGTTGAAATCGCCCATAACCAGTAACTTTGCTCTGTTCAAGTGTGTTTCTGGGGATGGTGTTTGCCCTTCTACCTGTGTCTGGGTTATTCTGCTTCTCTTCGTCTCTTCCTCCCAATCCTCCTTTCGTTTTTGCACTCTTTCAGTGTCCTCTGTTCCTCTTGTGTTCTGTCTCAGTCGAGGTACACACTCTGGAAATCCAGTTTTTTTTCTCTCAGCGGTGCTTTCTCCTGCAGGATCATGGTTCGAGTTGGTTCTGCCTTCAAAATTACTTTGAGAGGCCGTTTCCTTCTTGCAAAACACCCAATTCTCCGAAAATTTGCCACCTGGGTCATGTCACCCTCACCTATTGCTTTCATGATGCCTTCAATCGCTTTTATCTCCTGTTTTCTCTCCTCATAGGTTTCCCCACCGGCTTCCTGGAACCCATAGACAAAAACTGATCTCCCCATTATTCCTCCCACTGTGTCTCTCATTGTGTCCTCTGAGGTGTTTTAGTCCCTTCCCTTGGAGTGTTCCTTCTTTCAACCCCTTCCCAAGCTGAGTTGTACTCACCTATGGTTGCAGGGGTCGAGACTCAGCTCCTGGCCCCGCCTCTTCACTGATCGCTACTAGGTCCTCTCTCTCTTTGCTTCCTGAGCTTTATCATACCTCTTCTTAAAACTATGTATGGTTCCTGCCTCCACTACTTCACTTGCTAGGCTATTCCACTTCCTGACAACTCTATGACTGAAGAAATACTTCCTAACGTCCCTGTGACTCGTCTGAGTCTTCAGCTTCCAGTTGTGACCCCTTGTCCCTGTGTCCCCTCTCTGGAACATCCTATCTCTGTCCACCTTGTCTATTCCCCGCAGTATCTTGTATGTCGTTATCATGTCTCCCCTGACCCTTCTGTCCTCCAGTGTCGTCAGTCCGATTTCCCTCAACCTTTCCTCGTACGACATTCCCCTGAGCTCTGGGACTAGCCTTGTTGCAAACCTTTGTACTTTCTCTAACTTCTTGACGTGCTTGACCAGGTGTGGGTTCCAGACTGGTGCTGCATACTCCAGGATGGGCCTAACATACACAGTGTACAGTGTCTTGAACGATTCCTTATTAAGGTATCGGAACGCTATTCTCAGGTTTGCCAGGCGCCCGTATGCTGCAGCAGTTATTTGGTTGATGTGTGCCTCCGGTGATGTGCTCGGTGTTATGGTCACCCCAAGGTCTTTCTCCCTGAGTGAGGTCTGTAGTCTTTGTCCACCTAGCCTATACTCTGTCTGCGGTCTTCTTTGCCCCTCCCCAATCTTCATGACTTTGCATTTGGCTGGATTGAATTCGAGAAGCCAGTTACTGGACCACATGTCCAGCCTGTCCAGGTCTCTTTGCAGTCCTGCCTCATCCTCATCCGATTTAATTCTTCTCATCAACTTCACATCATCTGCGAACAGGGACACTTCGGAGTCTATTCCTTCCGTCATGTTGTTCACATATATAAAAAATAGCACTGGTCCTTGAACTGACCCCTGTGGGACCCCGCTCGTAACAGGCGCCCACTGTGATACCTCTTCACGTACCATGACTCGTTGCTGCCTCCCTGTCAGGTATTCCCTGATCCATTGCAGTACCCTCCCTGTTACATGCGCCTGATCCTCCAGCTTCTGCACTAATCTCTTGTGGGGAACTGTGTCAAAGGCCTTCCTGCAGTCTAGGAAAACGCAATCTACCCACCCCTCTCTCTCGTGTCTTACTTCTGTTACCTTGTCATAAAACTCCAGGAGGTTTGTGACACAGGATTTGCCTTCCATGAACCCATGCTGGTTTTCATTTATAATCTTGTTCCTTTTCAGGTGTTCGACCACTCTCCTCCTGATAATCTTCTCCATGACTTTGCACACAATACATGTCAGAGACACAGGTCTGTAGTTTAGTGCCTCGTTTCTGTTTCCTTTCTTAAATATGGGGACTACATTAGCTGTCTTCCATTTCTCAGGTAGTTGCCCAGTTTCAAGGGATGTGTTGAAGATTGTGGTTAGAGGCACACACAGCATCTCTGCTCCTTCTCTAAGGACCCATGGGTGGAAATATAAACACAAATGCAGTATAATGTGATCCTTTATTGACAACGTTTCACCCACACAGTGGGCTTTTTCAAGTCACACACAGATCTACCTGGGGTTGGAAGGTACGGGAGTATTTATAGTCATGTTCAGAATGTTGAGGTCAGGTGGAGAATGCTGCATCTGATGATCTACCGGGTGGGGTTATAGAGTCTTGGGTAGCTTGGCAGGGGTATTGGACAAGTTGTGAGTAGACCTTCTGCAGTGTTCTATGTTCTTATGTGGGATAGCGATGAAGAAGTTTCTTGGCGAGTGGTTCAGCTATGTTATAGAAGCCATTGTTCTGGTTGAAATTGTTGGTTATAGAGATAAGCGATGATTCCAGGATTCTTCTGTATTGAGTGTTGTCTTCTGTGGCTATAAGTCTTGAGTTTCTGTAGTTAATTAAATGGTTGTGTGAATTGCGATGTTGTACACAGGCATTCCTTGTATCGTCAGTCCTGCTTGCATATTGGTGTTCTGAAATACGTGTTTGGAGGTCTCTTGATGTTTCGCCCACATATAATTTGTTGCAGTCATTACAAGGGATTATGTATACCCCTGCAGAGGATGGAGGCTTGTCCTGTCTACTACTGGTGATGTCCTTGATGGTCGTGGTTGTGGAGGTAGATACTTGGAATGATGTTTTGGCAAAGATGTTGGAAACATGTTTGGCAATGGAGTTGGTGGGGAGGACTATGTATCTCTTCTCGGCAGTGTCTTCTCTGGGTGTGTTGAAGATGTTTAATGCCCGCCGTCTGCAGTCTCTGATGAAGTGACGAGGATAGTGGAGTTTAGAAAATACTTGTTCAATTATAGTGCATTCTTCCTCAAGGAACTCATTGCTGCAGATTCTGAGTGCACGCAGGAAGAAGCCTATAATTACACCACGTTTGGTTTTGGTGTCGTGGTGAGAGTAGAAGTGGAGAAGATCGTTTTGGTTGGTGGGTTTTCGATAGACTTTAAAACGAAGTTCGTGGTCAGCTTTGCAGAGGAGAACATCAAGGAAAGGAAGAGTGTTGTCGACTTCTTCTTCAAGTGTGAACTGGATTGAGGGCTCGACCTGGTCGAGGTCCTTGAGGAAGAATGCACTATAATTGAACAAGTATTTTCTAAACTCCACTATCCTCGTCACTTCATCCGAGACTGCAGACGGCGGGCATTAAACATCTTCAACACACCCAGAGAAGACACTGCCGAGAAGAGATACATAGTCCTCCCCACCAACTCCATTGCCAAACATGTTTCCAACATCTTTTCCAATACATCATTCCAAGTATCTACCTCCACAACCACGACCATCAAGGACATCACCAGTAGTAGACAGGACAAGCCTCCATCCTCTGCAGGGGTATACATAATCCCTTGTAATGACTGCAACAAATTATATGTGGGCGAAACATCAAGAGACCTCCAAACACGTATTTCAGAACACCAATATGCAAGCAGGACTGACGATACAAGGAATGCCTGTGTACAACATCGCAATTCACACAACCATTTAATTAACTACAGAAACTCAAGACTTATCGCCACAGAAGACAACACTCAATACAGAAGAATCCTGGAATCATCGCTTATCTCTATAACCAACAATTTCAACCAGAACAATGGCTTCTATAACATAGCTGAACCACTCGCCAAGAAACTTCTTCATCGCTATCCCACATAAGAACATAGAACACTGCAGAAGGTCTACTCACAACTTGTCCAATACCCCTGCCAAGCTACCCAAGACTCTATAACCCCACCCGGTAGATCATCAGATGCAGCATTCTCCACCTGACCTCAACATTCTGAACATGACTATAAATACTCCCGTACCTTCCAACCCCAGGTAGATCCGTGTGTGACTTGAAAAAGCCCACTGTGTGGGTGAAACGTTGTCAATAAAGGATCACATTATACTGCATTTGTGTTTATATTTCCATTGTGTCGGTATTTTATACCATTTATTTCCAGCAGGAGCCCTGGTGGGGGCCTGTGGGGGGTTGCAGTGGAGGTGGAGGAAGAGCTCCCATAGGGGGTTGCTGTAGGGGTAGGGTTCGTGGTGCAGGGGGTGGGAACAGAGGGATCGGTGTGTGATGGTTTAGATTGTTCAGTTGCCTTGGTTGTGTTGTGGTTGGAGTCCTTCTGCAGGTGTTTCTGAGGGATGTGCTTGCCCTTCCACCTGTGCCTGGGTTATTCTGCTCTTCTTTGTCATTTCCTCCCATTCCTCCTTTCGTTTTTGCACTCTTTCAGTATCATCCTTTCCTCCTGTGTTCTGTCTCGATCGAGGTACTCTTGAACTCCTGTTTGCCTCTCAGCCGTACTTTCTCCTGCAGGATCATGGTTTGAGTTGATTCTGCCTTGAAAATTACTCTGAGAGGCCGTTTCCTTCTCTTTGTGAACCACCCGATTCTCCGAAAATTTGCCACCTGGGACATGTCTCCCTCGCCTGTGTGTGTGTGTGTGTGTGTGTGTGTGCGCGCACGCGCACACACACACACACACGCATGCACACACACAGTAGTGGGGACAGTGTAGTGGGTCACAAGCGCCAGGCTCCGAGAATCTTAGTGCTTTTAGGGCGTGTTTTAGCAGCTAGAAGCAACCAGTGTTAGTGACAACGTCAGTGAACAACCCTACAAGTGATAACCAGTGTATTAGCAAACATAAATAAAGTGAAGGCGAGAGAAAGCCTGAAATTATACAACAAAATTTCAAAGCGCCAGTCGTTGAGGCCTAGTTGGCACCTGTTGCCACATTGTTACACATATACAAAGTACAAATCGAGTGACTAAAGAGAAAAGACCAAATAGAATTAAGAGAGGGTGGCTAACGACAAAATGTGATGTAGCACACAGAGTGAACAAGCTAGCCAGAAAGGGGATATATATATATATACATACATATACATAAATATATATAAGCAGAGGTGGTGGCAGCAGTAGGCCTGAGGGAGTAGCGCCGCCATAACAGGCTGGGTGTCATCACAAATAAGTAGTGTACTTACCCAAAGTGAAGTGTAAATTATAAAAGTAGCAGTATACAAGTGATAAGTGTGGTAAATGAGGACTCAAAAGGGCAACGAGATAAGAATAGCGAAGAAGCCAGTGGCGGAAGGGCGAGGTGCACGAGTCATCGTACAGCAAGCATCGTACAGCGAGCATCGTACATCAGGCATCTGGATGGACGTCCCCTCTGACCAGTAACGTACAAATCACCTGTTTGTGGTTGGCGGGAAGTCTGAGGGTAGAGCCATCCCAGCGGTCACTGGTAACTCCCTATCTAAACCCTGCTCCAGAGCGATTATCATACACACAACACCTAGCAGTAGTAGGAAGATAAACTTTGTAGGAGTAAGGATTAAGCAGGAGGATTAAGTCGTGGCTAATGGGACTACAGCCCTGACAACAGTTTCGAGAGATAATGTTCTAGGACACAAAGACAGTACAATCTGAGAAACAAGTATTGGGTACACATGTAGTAAAAGGTAGTACATAACTAGGTGAAAGAATGACTTGTTAACACACGCTAGTATTATAATTATTAGAACTACTCTCAGTGTTAATGGTATCTCATTAGTATTATGGATACACAGAAGTGAATTGTATTTCTGGGACATATAAACAACTGACGTGCTCACACACACACACACGCACGCACACACATACACACTCGGGGCCAGGAGCTGGGTCTCGACCCCTGAAACCACAACTAGGTGAGTACACACAGCTGATCCTTGGAATTTGACCGCCTCCCCCACAGACCTCTTACCTTTCCCCTCCCTCGCGTTTCTCCCTCTCAATACCCTCTTTCCCTCCTTTCTCCCTCTCTCTCTCTTTCTCTCCCTCTCCCTCTCTTTCTCCCTCTCTCTACCCTTTCTCTCCCCCTCACATTTCTCTCTCTCCCCCTTGGTCTTATCCCTCACCCCCATACTCTCTCCTCTCTCTCCCTCTTTCTACCCTTTCTCTCTCCTCTCTCTCCCTCTTTCTACCCTTTCTCTCTCTCCCCCACACCCTCTCCCTCCTCTACACATGTAGTAAAAGGTAGTACATAACTGGGTGAAAGAATGACTTGTTAACACACGCTAGTATTATAATTATTAGAACTACTCTCAGTGTTAATGGTATCTCATTAGTATTACGGATACACAGAAGTGAATTGTATTTCTGGGACATATAAACAACTGACGTGCTCACACACACACACACACACACACACACACACACACACACACACACACACACACACACACACACACACACACACACATACACACTCGGGGCCAGGAGCTGGGTCTCGACCCCTGAAACCACAACTAGGTGAGTACACACAGCTGATCCTTGGAATTTGACTGCCTCCCCCACAGACCTCTTACCTTTTCCCTCCCTCGCGTTTCTCTCTCTCATAGCCTTCTTCCCTCCTTTCTCCCTCTCTCTCTCTTTCTCTCCCTCTCCCTCTCCCTCTCTTTCTCCCTCTCTCTACCCTTTCTCTCCCCCCTCACATTTCTCTCCCTCCCCCTTGGTCTTATCCCTCACCCCCATACTCTCTCCTCTCTCTCCCTCTTTCTACCCTTTCTCTCTCCTCTCTCTCCCTCTTTCTACCCTCTCTCTCTCTCCCCCACACCCTCTCCCTCCTCTAGCCTTCTGTCTGTGGTAATAAAAAGTAAAAAAAAAAAAAAAAAAAAAAAAAAAAAAAAATAAAAAAAAAAAAAAAAAAAATGGGTGGCCTTAGAGGACGGAAACCCAGAGATCTGGTGGACGAACCAGGGAGGAAAGACTGGGAGCTAGAGCTCCAAAAAAGGGAGGAAGAGTGGGGAAGGAAGATAGTAGAGCTTGGTAAGAAAATGGAGGAGCGGATAGCTGAAGAGTGCAGGAAGTGGGAAGTACAGGTCTTAGCAGCAGAAGCTAGGATACAGTGCTTAGAAGAGAAACTGCAAAGCCTGAAACAGATTAGAGAGACAAATGACAATTCAGGTGTAACATCAGGAAATTCAAAGTCAGGCGCAGACAAGGGGATGGTAAGCAACAACGGAGACATGCCGAACATGAAGGCCCTATCAGACCCACGTGGGGCCAGGGAAAAGACGACGAGCACACTAAGATCAAACGACAGGTCCGAAGACAATGAAGGTATGCTATATGCAGAGATTCTAACAGCCAACTGCAGTAGCAAGGGACAGCTGGTCAGGAAAGACAGTCCACTGAGAATAGAAGTTTCAGATATGACAGGGACTGAAGGCAAGAACATGTCAATGGAAGGAAATAAAATGCCTCAGAGGACGCAGATGGAGACTCAGTGGGAGGAGGAAAGGGCGAGGTCAGTTTTTGTGTACGGGCTCCAAGAAGCCAAGGGGGCCAACTTTGAAGAAATAAAACAGGAGGAGAAAAAAATGATTGAAGGCATCATGAAAACAATAGGGGAGGGCAATATGACCCAGGTGACAAATTTTCAGAGAATTGGGTGGTTTGCGAGTGGAAGGATACGGCCTGTCAGAGTAACTTTCAAGGAAGAATCAGTTCGAACCAGGATTCTGCAAGAGAAAGCAAGACTGAGGGACAAAGAGGGGTACCAGAGAGTATACCTCGACCGCGACAGAACACAAGAAGAAAGGACTACACTGAAAGAGAGGGTACAGAGACGCAAGGAGGAACGAGAAGCAATGAAAATGAGCAGGACCCAGACACAGGAGGAAGGGCAAACACACCCCACAGAATCTCCCACCAAAAGACTCCACCCGCGACATTCCCAACGCAACTGAGCAACCTATACTACAACCCACTCACTGTTCCCTCTGCCACCAATCCCCATATCACAAACCTCACCCCAACAGCTGTCCCTTATGGGCATTCTGACCCCACCCCCATCAACACAAACCCCACCTACACCACAGCCCCATATAGGCCCCCACCAAGGCTCTCGCTCCCCCAACCCCAATATTCTTGCATGACCACAATGATAGAAAAGAAACTAAAGGTTTGGTACACAAACGCGGATGGAATAATGAATAAACATGAGGAGTGGAATGAAAGAATCAGTGAAAAATCCCCAGACATCATAGCAGTCACAGAAACAAAACTCGCTGAGACAATAACAGACACAATCTTCCCAACAGGATATCAGATCCTGAGGAAAGATAGAAGGAGTAGAGGGGGAGGAGGGGTTGCACTGCTCATAAAACACCGATGGGGATTTGAGGAAATGGAAGGCATGGACATGATTGGAGAAAGAGACTACATTGTAGGTACAATTCAGTCCGGAGAACATAAAGTAGTCATTGGAGTGATGTATAACCCACCACAGAACTGCAGGAGGCCAAGAGAGGAGTACGAAGAAAACAACAGGGTGATGGTGGACACACTGGCTGAGGTGGCAAGAAGAGCTCACTCGAGCAGAGCAAAGTTACTGGTAATGGGCGATTTCAACCACAGGGAGATCGACTGGGAAAACCTGGAGCCACATGGGGGTCCCGAAACATGGAGAGCCAAGATGATGGATGTGGTACTTGAAAACCTCATGCATCAACATGTCAGGGACACAACCAGAGAGAGAGGGGAGGATGAGCCAGCAAGACTGGATCTTGTGTTCACCCTGAGCAGTTCAGACATTGAGGACATCACTTATGAGAGGCCCCTTGGAGCTAGCGATCATGTGGTTCTGAGTTTTGACTATATAGTAGAGTTACAAGTGGAGAAGGTAACAGGAACTGAAGGGGACAGGCCAAATTATAAAAGGGGGGACTACACAGGTATGAGAAACTTCCTGCAGGAGGTTCAGTGGGACAGAGAAATGGTAGGAAAATCAGTAAACGAGATGATGGAATATGTGGCAACAAAGTGCAAGGAGGCAGAGGAAAGTTTTGTTCCCAAGGGAAACGGAAATAATAGGAAGACCAAAACGAGTCCTTGGTTTACCCGAAGGTGTAGGGAGGCAAAAACTAAGTGCAACAGAGAATGGAAAAGGTACAGGAGGCATAGGACCCAGGAAAACAAGGAGATTAGTAGAAGAGCCAGAAACGAGTATGCACAGATAAGGAGGGAGGCCCAGCGACAGTATGAAAACGACATAGCATCGAAAGTCAAATCTGACCCGAAACTGCTGTATAGCCACATTAGGAGGAAGACAACAGTCAAGGACCAGGTGATAAGGCTGAGGAAAGAAGGTGGAGAACTCACAAGAAACGATCAAGAGGTATGTGAGGAGCTCAACACGAGATTTAAGGAAGTATTTACAGTAGAGACAGGAAGGACTCTGGGGGGACAGACCAGATGGGGACACCAGCAAGGAATACACCAACAAGTGTTGGACGACATACATACAGATGAGGAGGAGGTGAAGAAACTGCTAAGGGACATCGATACCTCAAAGGCAATGGGACCAGACAACATCTCCCCGTGGGTCCTTAGAGAGGGAGCAGATATGTTGTGCGTGCCACTTACCACAATCTTCAACACATCCCTGGAAACTGGGCAACTACTTGAGGTATGGAAGACGGCAAATGTAGTTCCCATTTTTAAAAAAGGAGACAGAAAAGAGGCACTAAACTATAGACCTGTGTCATTGACGTGTATAGTATGCAAAATTATGGAGAAGATTATCAGGAGGAGAGTGGTGGAGCACCTGGAACGGAACAGGAGTATAAATGCCAACCAGCACGGATTCACGGAAGGCAAATCCTGTGTCACAAACCTTCTGGAGTTTTATGATAAAATAACAGAAGTAAGACAAGAGAGAGAGGGGTGGGTTGATTGCATCTTCTTGGACTGCAAGAAGGCCTTTGACACAGTTCCTCACAAGAGATTAGTGCAGAAGCTAGAGCATCAGGCGCATATAACAGGAAGGGCACTGCAATGGATCAGAGAATACCTGACAGGGAGGCAACAACGAGTCATGGTACGTAATGATGTATCACAGTGGGCACCTGTGACGAGCGGGGTCCCACAGGGGTCGGTCCTAGGACCAGTGCTATTTTTGGTATATGTGAACGACATGACGGAAGGGTTAGACTCAGAAGTGTCCCTGTTTGCAGATGATGTGAAGTTAATGAGGAGAATTAAATCTGATGAGGACCAGGCAGGACTTCAAAGAGACCTGGACAGACTGGACACCTGGTCCAGCAAATGGCTTCTCGAATTTAATCCTGCCAAATGCAAAGTCATGAAGATGGGGGAGGGGCACAGAAGACCACAGACAGAGTATAGGCTAGGTGGCCAAAGACTGCAAACCTCACTCAAGGAGAAAGATCTTGGGGTGAGTATAACACCGAGCATGTCTCCGGAAGCACACATCAATCAGATAACTGCTGCAGCATATGGGCGCCTGGCAAACCTGAGAACAGCATTCCGATACCTTAGTAAGGAATCATTCAAGACACTGTACACCGTGTATGTCAGGCCCATACTGGAGTATGCAGCACCTGTTTGGAACCCGCACTTGATAAAGCACGTCAAGAAACTAGAGAAAGTACAAAGGTTTGCGACAAGGTTAGTTCCAGAGCTAAGGGGAATGTCCTATGAAGAAAGATTAAGGGAAATCGGCCTGACCACACTGGAGGACAGGAGGGTCAGGGGAGACATGATAACGACATATAAAATACTGCGTGGAATAGACAAGGTGGACAAAGACAGGATGTTCCAGGGAGGGGACACAGAAACAAGAGGCCACAATTGGAAGTTGAAGACACAAATGAGTCAGAGAGATAGTAGGAAGTATTTCTTCAGTCATAGAGTTGTAAGGCAGTGGAATAGCCTAGAAAATGACGTAGTGGAGGCAGGAACCATACACAGTTTTAAGACGAGGTTTGATAAAGCTCATGGAGCGGGGAGAGAGAGGGCCTAGTAGCAACCGGTGAAGAGGCGGGGCCAGGAGCTAGGACTCGACCCCTGCAACCACAAATAGGTGAGTACAAATAGGTGAGTACGTGTCTAATAGTTACCCCTCGCTAGCTATGCAACTTCCCTCTCCTCACACTCTCGTCAACACTATCCCCACCTTATCTATGCTGTTTCTACTCTAATTCCCGTAAAATGCAGGAGTAACCAGTATCTTAGTGATGTAGAGACCAGAATCTGACAACATGCAACCACAGTAAGTGAGAAGGACTTGCGATGTGGCAGCGGGGTGATGACAAGTTGCCAAATGCTGATATTGTTGTCGTACATTTAGGCCTTGTATCACTATTTTGAAAATCCTTCACCCGTGATAGTTATAACCATTCATGCTCATACATCCCGCATTCCTCAAGGGTTTTCACTTATGGTAGAATACACTTCACATTCGGTGAGCTACACTTTATATTTATAATGGCACACAATCTGTTATGACATCACTGCTTCAAGAAGGCCTACTCGTGCCACCTTCCCTAGTTATATATTTTTTATCTCCCTTTACTTGTTAACTTTTTCACTCTCACTGTATGCTGCTCCACATTTCACTTATTAACCCACCTCTCGTAATTCTTGAACACCCACTTTCACACTCGCTTATCTTTGTATATTTGTAACTGTGTGGGAACAGGTGCCTACTAGGCCCCTAACGATTTGGCACTTTGAAGTTTTGTTGAATGATTTCAGGCTTCCTCTCGACTTTTTTTAACCACTAACTTTGTTTATTCCTTGTAGGGTTGTCACTACCACTGGTTACTGCTAGCAGCTAATTACTCCTTAAAAACACTAAGGTTCTCGGAGCCTTGTGACCCTACGTCTGCGTGGGTCGATTCACAGCTCCTGTGTGCATGCTTGTGAGTGCGTGCCTGCCTGTAGGAGTTGACTCATAGCACATGGACCTGCCAGTTAACTCTTGTCTGATTTTATTGATTCCTGGCCTGGCCTTCAAGGTTGCTTCCCGCTTCTAAAATAAAAATGTGTTTGATGGCTTCCACCACATGTTTAAACGATTCTTCCACTTATATTTTATGTCGTGCCTATGGCTTATCATCCATCCATTCCATCAAGGTTCCATTGCTCTCTCTAATCCTATCTTATACTACCTGTCAGCCACATTATCTAGTGTCTTAGAATTTAGAATCGTAAGCATGTCCTCCTTAGGTCTTAACTGTCTCCGTAGTTCATTTGTCTCCTGCATCAACCCTGTATCCAATATGTTAACATTTGCAAGCATCTTGGAGTCCTCATCACGATGCTTGTGGCTGGTAGATGTAACTGTATAAAATGACCATATTCTGAGTATTGTGGCCACTTTAGTTTATCAACGTTCCAAGTTCACTTTCTACAACGTTCCAAGTTCACTTTCAACAACGTTCCAAGTTCACTTTCAACAACGTTCCAAGTTCACTTTCAACAACGTTCCAAGTTCACTTTCAACAACGTTCCAAGTTCACTTTCTACAACGTTCCAAGTTCACATTCTACAACGTTCCAAGTTCTGTTAAGTTCATATAATAAAAATCCCACATAAGCAACTCTCGTTGTGTTCAACTTAGTCTTAATTTTCAGAATTTTTTCATTAGGGTGAACTATTTTCTGCAACTTTTCGGGAAGTTTTCAAATCATTCATGGAAAAGAAGTATTTTTAAGACAAATACATTTAATTTCAGTTAATTATAATAAGAATAAAGTTTTTTATTGTTTTTTTGCAAGGTATACAGACCATAGCTGACATCAGTGACATACTGCTATATAGAAAGCCGCTTGTTGTACCTGGAGAGGGTTTCAGGGGTCAACGCTCCCGCGGTCCGGTTTCTGACCAGACCTCGTAGTGCATCCGGGCCTGATCAACCAGGCTGTTACTGCTGGCAGCACATAAACCGACGTACGAACCACAGTTCAGCTGGTCAGGTACTGATTTCAGGTGCCTGTCCAGCACCTTCTTGAAGACAGTCAGGGGTCTATTGGTAATCCCCCTTATGTATGCTGGGAGGCAGTTGAACAGTCTTGGGGCCCGGACACTTACTGTTTTGTCCCTCAACGTACTCGTGGCGCCCCTGCTTGTCATCAGGGGAATGTTGTATCTCCTGGCCAGTGTTTTGTTTCCTTAGTGATTTTCGTGTGCAAATTTTGGACTAGTCCCTCTAGGCTTTTTCCAAGTGTATATTATCATGTATCTTTCTCGCCTGCATTCCAGGGAATACAAATCAAGGGAGTTCAACTGTTCCCAGTAAGTTAGGTGCTTTATTGTACTTGTGAAAGTTCTTTACATTCTACAGGTCAGCAATTTCGCCAGCCTTGAAAGGGGCAGTTAGTGTACAGCAATATTCCAGCCTATAAAAAACAAGCGTTTGAAGAGAATCATCATGGGCTTGGCGTCCATAGTTTTGAAGGTTGTCATTTTCCATCCTGTCATTTTCCTTAGAGATATATTAGATATATTGTTGTGATCTTTAAAAGTGAGATTCTCTGAAATTATCGCTTCCAGGTTGTTCATTAGTTTTTCGCTCCATTGTGTGGTTGAAATTTGCTTTATACTCCGAAAATGTTTAAATTTCCTCGAGTTTTCCATGTCGGAGTAATTAATATTTCTCTTCACGCAGAGCATTTTGGCCAAATTAAGTAAATTTTGTCCCAAGATGCGACCCACACCAGTCGACTAACACCCAGGTATCTGTTTAACTGATAAGTGAACAGGGACAGCAGGTGTCTTAAGGAAACACGTCCTATTGTTTCCACCCGTACCGGGGATCGACCCCCGGACCTCAGTGTGTCAGCTGAGTGAGTTAGCGATCGAGCTACGGGATAGCTTACGATGTTTCCTGTATTAAACTTTTTATGTACAACTGAGTTATAATATTAGGAGGTAATGATCTAAAGTACTTCAAGTTAGTTACCCATTAATTAGATTCAAATTAATTCTTTTTGAGGCCACTTACTATTGGCAATCATTGTAGTTTAAGGAGCCTGTTGCAGCCCCTGTTTGTCCTACATCTGCTGCATTACATATGCAGGAAATTACATACGTAGTATTATAGATGTAGGAAGTATGCTCAGTAATTTTAAGAGGTGTTAGCGTGAGCCACCACAGATGTGGGTTTTTATGAAAGAATTATTCAGTAAGCAAGAGGGAATATTTGAGTGAACCGTCCGTGATGTGCTGTGGTTCCCTCAACAGGACAGACACCCCTGCACTACGCTGTGGACAACGAGGAGGTAGACTTAGCTATCACACTTCTCAATCATGGTGCTGAAACAAATGCTGCTGACAACAATGGTAAGAAGTCACTTGCAGTGTTATTGAATTTTATGGCTTTAGTTGTTAGTGTAAGAGTGAATATTCATCGAATGTTATACTTTATATGCATGGTAGGCATAGAGATATATGTTGAATAAAAGGTATGCGGTGGGAGACTGGGATATGCTATTCAGGAAAGGGAAGATAAAGAGGATATGTACCTACTGAAGGAAGTGAGAGGCACATGTGTTACATAAACGTGATATTCGCCGCCTTGGAAAAGGGGCGAAGAGGATATGTATGAAAAAATAATGGAAGAGGGCTTTGTGTGTCTGTTAAGATGACATGTGTTTGATAAATATCTTGTACACAATATCTTGTACACAATATCTTGTACACAATATCTTGTATACAATATCTTGTATACAATACCGATAGATGAAAATTAGATACATGAGCAACATCTGGGCATCTTTATTGTAGACGTTTCGCCCTCCAGTGACTTTATCAGTACAAATTCCAGGATATGAATGGAAGACAGAGATATATTCAAAAGATGAGGTATTTATTATAATCAAAAAGAAGTGCTAAGCCACAAGGGTCATACAGCGCAACAGGGCAAGGAAGGATGCAAGGGTAATGGGTAGCAAGAGGGAGAGGGATGATTATTAGGTTATGAGGTGCAGCGGGGTAGAGGATAGGTATAGATTAAGGTAGAAAGGGCTGAGGAGAGTGCTAGAGGCATCATCGTCAGAGTTTGTGTAGTAAATCGGTCGCTGTCAAAAAGTCAGTGAGAGAATCCGGATTAAAGGAGGGTCCATCAGCAAGAAGGGAAAGTAAAGGAAGGGCAGCAGAGCGGAGACGACATTGGAAGTAAATTCTGCATGCTCTTTGATGGAGTGGGCAGTCCAACAGAATGTGGCTAACAGATACTGGAACTTGACAATTCTCCCAGAGAAGAATATGAAGCCTTTCCATGAGATACCCATGAGTAAGACGAGTGTGGCCGATGCAAAGACGGGAGAAAGTAGTCTCCCAACCTCGACAATGATGACAAGATAACGGCCAGAAACCCATAATCGGTTTAACAGAATGAAGATTGTTATGCAGCGGATCAGGCCAACGTTGTTGCCAAAGGGTGCGAAGATGGGTAACAATTACAGCAAAATAGTAAGTGAATGGGACACCTCTATATGATATCATCTCTGTATATGCGAGAGATAGTGTAACCAAAGTTGGATACGAAGAACTAGGGGGTGAGGTGTAAAATTTCCGTATAGCCTCTTGTTACAAAATTCATCTTCTTAAACTTCTTCAAAGCATGGTAGAGAGTTAAAGTAGTTTATTCTCGTTTAACAGTTGGCCTGTTTACTGTTTCATAAGTTTACCTGGAGAGAGTTCCGGGGGTCAACGCCCCCGCGGCCCGGTCTGTGACCAGGCCTCCTGGTGGATCAGAGCCTGATCAACCAGGCTGTTGCTGCTGGCTGCACGCAAACCAACGTACGAGCCACAGCCCGGCTGGTCAGGAACCGACTTTAGGTGCTTGTCCAGTGCCAGCTTGAAGACTGCCAGGGGTCTGTTGGTAATCCCCCTTATGTATGCTGGGAGGCAGTTGAACAGTCTCGGGCCCCTGACACTTATTGTATGGTCTCTTAACGTGCTAGTGACACCCCTGCTTTTCATTGGGGGGATGTTGCATCGTCTGCCAAGTCTTTTGCTTTCGTAGTGAGTGATTTTCGTGTGCAAGTTCGGTACTAGTCCCTCTAGGATTTTCCAGGTGTATATAATCATGTATCTCTCCCTCCTGCGTTCCAGGGAATACAGGTTTAGGAACCTCAAGCGCTCCCAGTAATTGAGGTGTTTTATCTCCGTTATGCGCGCCGTGAAAGTTCTCTGTACATTTTCTAGGTCGGCAATTTCACCTGCCTTGAAAGGTGCTGTTAGTGTGCAGCAATATTCCAGCCTAGATAGAACAAGTGACCTGAAGAGTGTCATCATGGGCTTGGCCTCCCTAGTTTTGAAGGTTCTCATTATCCATCCTGTCATTTTTCTAGCAGATGCGATTGATACAATGTTATGGTCCTTGAAGGTGAGATCCTCCGACATGATCACTCCCAGGTCTTTGACGTTGGTGTTTCGCTCTATTTTGTGGCCAGAATTTGTTTTGTACTCTGATGAAGATTTAATTTCCTCATGTTGACCATATCTGAGTAATTGAAATTTCTCATCGTTGAACTTCATATTGTTTTCTGCAGCCCACTGAAAGATTTGGTTGATGTCCGCCTGGAGCCTTGCAGTGTCTGCAATGGAAGACACTGTCATGCAGATTCGGGTGTCATCTGCAAAGGAAGACACGGTGCTGTGGCTGACATCCTTGTCTATGTCGGATATGAGGATGAGGAACAAGATGGGAGCGAGTACTGTGCCTTGTGGAACAGAGCTTTTCACCGTAGCTGCCTCGGACTTTACTCTGTTGACGACTACTCTCTGTGTTCTGTTAGTGAGGAAATTATAGATCCATCGACCGACTTTTCCTGTTATTCCTTTAGCACGCATTTTGTGCGCTATTACGCCATGGTCACACTTGTCGAAGGCTTTTGCAAAGTCTGTATATATTACATCTGCATTCTTTTTGTCTTCTAGTGCATTTAGGACCTTGTCGTAGTGATCCAATAGTTGAGACAGACAGGAGCGACCTGTTCTAAACCCATGTTGCCCTGGGTTGTGTAACTGATGGGTTTCTAGATGGGTGGTGATCTTGCTTCTTAGGACCCTTTCAAAGATTTTTATGATATGGGATGTTAGTGCTATTGGTCTGTAGTTCTTTGCTGTTGCTTTACTGCCCCCTTTGTGGAGTGGGGCTATGTCTGTTGTTTTTAGTAACTGTGGGACGACCCCCGTGTCCATGCTCCCTCTCCATAGGATGGAAAAGGCTCGTGATAGGGGCTTCTTGCAGTTCTTGATGAACACAGAGTTCCATGAGTCTGGCCCTGGGGCAGAGTGCATGGGCATGTCATTTATCGCCTGTTCGAAGTCATTTGGCGTCAGGATAACATCGGATAGGCTTGTGTTAATCAAATTTTGTGGCTCTCTCATAAAAAATTCATTTTGATCTTCGACTCTCAGTCTGGTTAGCGGCTTGCTAAAAACTGAGTCATATTGGGACTTGAGTAGCTCACTCATTTCCTTGCTGTCATCTGTGTAGGACCCATCTTGTTTAAGTAGGGGCCCAATACTGGACGTTGTTCTCGATTTTGATTTGGCATAGGAGAAGAAATACTTTGGGTTTCTTTCGATTTCATTTATAGCTTTTAGTTCTTCCCGCGATTCCTGACTCCTAAAGGATTCTTTTAGCTTAAGTTCGATGCTTGCTATTTCTCTGACCAGTGTCTCCCTACGCATTTCAGATATATTGACCTCTTTTAGCCGCTCTGTTATTCTTTTCCGTCGCCTGTAAAGGGAGCGCCTGTCTCTTTCTATTTTACATCTACTCCTCCTTTTTCTTAGAGGAATAAGCCTTGTGCATACATCGAGTGCCACCGAGTTAATCTGTTCTAGGCATAAGTTGGGGTCTGTGTTGCTTAGTATATCTTCCCAGCTTATATCGGTTAGGACTTGGTTTACTTGGTCCCACTTTATGTTTTTGTTATTGAAGTTGAATTTGGTGAATGCTCCCTCGTGACTAGTCTCATTATGTCGGTCTGGGGCTCCACGCATACATGTCTGAACCTCAATTATGTTGTGATCTGAGTATATTGTTTTTGATATGGTGACATTTCTTATCAGATCATCATTGTTAGTGAAGATGAGGTCTAGTGTATTCTCCAGTCTAGTAGGCTCTATTATTTGCTGGTTTAAATTGAATTTTGTGCAGAGATTTAAAAGCTCGTGTGAGTGTGAGTTTTCATCAGAGCTGCCTCCTGGTGTTATTACTGCAACAATATTATTTGCTATATTCCTCCATTTTAGGTGCCTTAAGTTGAAATCCCCCAGGAGCAAGATGTTGGGTGCAGGAGCTGGAAGATTTTCCAGACAGTGGTCAATTTTTAACAGCTGTTCCTGGAATTGCTGGGATGTTGCATCCGGAGGCTTGTAGACTACCACAATGACTAGGTTTTGGTTCTCGACCTTTACTGCTAAAACTTCCACTACATCATTTGAGGCATTAAGCAGTTCTGTGCAAACAAGTGACTCTGCAATGTACAGGCCAACCCCCCCCCCCTTTTGCCTGTTCACTCTGTCACATCTGTATAGGTTGTAACCTGGGATCCATATTTCGTTGTCCAAGTGATCCTTTATGTGGGTCTCAGTGAAAGCCGCGAACATTGCCTTTGCCTCTGCAAGCAGTCCACGGATGAAAGGTATTTTGTTGTTTGTTGCTGGCTTTAGACCCTGTATATTTGCAAAGAAGAATGTTATCGGACTGGTGGTATTGTTGGTACTGGGGGGGGATTTTTTTTCCGGCATTAGTATCTGTATCTGTTGGTTTGGAGTGGAGGCCATCGACTGTGGTTCCACTCCAGGAATGACTGGATTTGGTGTACGATTTCTGCCATTTCCTGCCAGTTTTTTTTCCTTCCTGGCACTAAAAAACCTCTCCCTCTTGAGTGGCTGTGGCTACCCAGGTTTTCCCATGGCCTGGATGTTTTGTATCTTTTTGTCCCCTTTAGATGGTATGCCTGGCAATTTAAGTTATAGCACAGTCTTTCCTGTACTGAAGAGGTACACAGTTCAGGGTGAAAAAGCTTACAGGAAGGGAGTTTGCATTTTCCTGTTGTCATATGGGCATGGCATTTTCTAGGGTGGTCATAGTTGCACGTCCCATCTGTTTTTCCAGATTTCCCATGCCAGCAGATACCAAGTGCATAGTATGTGCACAGGCTTGGTTTCCGTTTGCCTTGGGTTTCTGTGACTGTATTCCCTGTTGGTGCATGTTTCCCTGTCTTACTTCTATCCTCCCTAGCACCAACAATGGAGCTCCCACCAGTTGTTTTTGGTAATATATCCTCACTATTGCTAGTGGAGTCCTCTTGTTTGCTATTTCCTGCGGTATTTCTAGTTTGCAATATTGGTTTTATCTTATCTTTGACTACACTTGTTTCCCTACTATGGCTCCTGTCCCCTATGAGGTCATTTATATGTATTCCTTCCTGCGTATAATTCCCGACTACCTGGACAAAATCTCCAGCTTCACCATTACTGTCTCCCAGGACAGCATCTCCAGCTTCACCATTACTGTCTCCCAGGACAGCACCTCCAGCTTCACCATTACTGTCTCCCAGGACAGCACCTCCAGCTTCACTACTGTCTCCCAGGACAGCACTATCAGCCCCACATTTACTGACTACCAGGACATCACCTCCAGCCTTACAGTTTCTGACTACATGGCCAGTATCAAGGGCAGTACCATTCAGCCCAGACTTTTTATGTTCCCATCTGTTGTAGAAAGCTTCCAGGTTTTCTATGAAAGCAGCTTTGATGTTGTCCTCTTTTAATACCCTTGTGATTTTAGTCCACAGATTTATCTCATTTGGGCATACCCAAAAACACTTCCCTGTTTTAATACTGCTTGTAGCTAGTTCTTGGATATCTGCACAAGGGGCGTGACACCAATTTCCACAAAAATGACAATTTATCCATGTGGAAGCCCGTTTGTTTGACTGACCACAGACTACACACAGCTTCATAATGATTTGAATGGTTGATTTACTGCAATTCTACTAGCAACCTCTTGAATATTCTATTAATAACCTCCTT
The DNA here is from genome assembly GCF_038502225.1 of Cherax quadricarinatus. NCBI lineage: Eukaryota > Metazoa > Arthropoda > Malacostraca > Decapoda > Parastacidae > Cherax > Cherax quadricarinatus. Next base: position 49,286 of record NW_027195908.1, on the reverse strand, counting down.
AAATGAAGCTCTAGCTATTTGTATTTCTGTTTCTAACTGTTTTTGTATATTGGACAGCTTACCGTGCACGTTCCTGATTTATATTTAATGTTTGTGTTTATAAGGGCGCCTACAACCCCATCCGTTTACAGTCTGCTTTATTGTCCAACGAAACCGTTTGAAACCAGTCAAGGGTTCGGTCCAGTCAAGGGTTCGGACCAGTCAAGGGTTCGGACCAGTCAAGGGTTCGGACCAGTCGATCTGATCTGATCAGTGGGTCACTTATTTAAAACATACTGGTAGGTGATTTGAGCTAACACATGAATGATCTACTGGAAAATTTCTACCCGAGTAATATGTGATTTGACTGATACAAAAGTATAACTTGCGTGTTGAAGAAACCGGTGATATCTGGCAGCTCCTACAATGACGAACGGTCGACCTCAACCCTTGTTTATCAATCGCTGTATCTAGCTTTTCTATTTTTTTTTTCCGTCTCCACCACAATAAATGCTATATTATCACTATAGTTGACTGGTGGAAATTTTGGAGGAAGGACGCTTTTTCTGTAGTAATAATTGCTTCTCGTTGTGTATATTGCGACCGCTGGTAACTACAGGTTATATGAAATTCACAGTATACGTCTGGTATTTCAAGAAAAAAGAAACTAATGAAAGTCACTCCACTCCACTAAGTACCATTATAATACTGGTTAGTTGCTACTACAACACTGTATTCTGCTATTCACTGGTATCACTAGATTATATGCGAGTACACTAGCAGGCCAGGAAGATTATTAAAAACAGCTGACCTGTGGTAAGTTTCTGGCGACTTCTGGCACCTGCCTCTATAGGCTTATCACTTCATTTACAAATTCACCTGTTTTCAAACTGTGAAAATTTGTCTGGGCTGCCTCCAAGTGAGTCGCCTACCCTGGCAAACTCTGTTGACACCGAGCTCTGAGATGGGTACCTCAGCCTCACAAGTGGCTTATAGGACAGATTTTTTCACAAATGATTGGTATTGCAAGAAACCTCGCCTGCATGCACGTATAAAGGACTAACTTACTTGGTGTTGCAGCATATATCCTGATCTTCAACTTCCTAAGCCTAGCTTTAGCCCCCTTGGACTTCCCCTTGGGAACCACGTGCAACCGGGAGCATTAATTCCTGCAATATTCAATCGTTATTAGTGTCCTGCCTGCACCTCAGAAATTCCTATATCCAAGAGGGTATGTATCCCCTAGTATAACTATGCAGACTCAGACGCTAGCTTCAGACGACTCTGAGACGCTGGTACTTACTGGGCATACTCTCTCTGTAGCACGCCGAGCCCTCAGTTAACTCAACCCACAATCTCCTAAGTCACTGGCCAGATCCTACGGGAAAAGGTGAATATCTCGTCTTACTGTATGGGCTGATGGAGGAGATCATCTACGGTACATCGAGGTGTCTCTACCAGATTTCCCCAGGTCTCAGATGTGAAGACACGTGGGGGCGCCGCCTGATGTTCACGGCACGTCTTGTCCAGTCGAAGTCTATCGTAAGAAGGACGCTATTCTGTCTTTGTGACCTGCGCCCCGCCATTCAAGCTAGGGCTGCCAGTTCTCCCTAGCTAACTTATCCTAATGTTTGCCTACATTATCGGCCTATTACTACCTATGTTAAGGTCTTAGGTCTACTCTATCATTATCTACAGATGCCTTAGTAAACCTAATATTAGTGTATTACCAGTAAACCTACCTACTCCTTCCCTGAAGAGTAAATCTATAAATTAAATAAGCTTACCAACCGCCAACCAGAGAATGCCTTGCTTGTTTGGGAGGGTTTAAGGGTCGCTCGGCTCAGACGACCAGACGCTCATGCTGGATCTGAGCTGTGGAACTATTTGGACCAAATAAATTTCCACATCCTCCCGCCGGCGAAGGTAGGCGCTAAGTCTAGATCAAGTCTGCCTCCCGCAGGCCCCCCCAGTGGGCCCTGGACTCGAGCGCCGTTCGACGGGTCGTCCGGCCGCTCAGCTCGCTCAACCTCTGGTCTGATTTCTCATGTCCCGGTCCCACCGTGTGGACCTCGAGAGGCAAAAGCCTGTTGATGGGTCTTATAGTCTCGACACCGTTCATTCTCACTTTCACCATTCTCAACCGCCCAGCCTTGTCTGGGTGGGTTGACACTACCAGGCCAAGAGGCCAGTATGCCCTCGGCGCCTCGGATTCTACCAGCACCAGGTCCCCTTCACTTAGCATCATCTTATTCGCCTCGGGGTCGGCACCATAGAAATGTTCCCGCAAGGTTGTCAAGTAATCCCTGCGCCACACCTGGTTCCATTTGTCCAGGATGTTCACCAGTCTGTTGTGACTCCTGTGCAGTTCTTCATTGATGGGGGGACCATCTGGCCCATAATAATCCAGCTCCTTGGAAGACTGACTCAAAATTGCGGGGAAGGGCTCAATCCTTCTTCCAAACAGCATGTGATTGGGGGTGAGAGCTTCTTGCTCGTCAATCCCATTTTGTACGTAGGTCAGAGGCCTGTTATTAACTCTTGCCTCTATCTCAACTAACACTGTCCTCAGTTCATCACAGCTCACCCTCCTGCCGTGCAAGACCTTCCGAATGCACCTTTTGACTGTGCCCACCATGCGTTCATAGAATCCCCCTTGCCAGGGTGCCCTGGGAGCTATGAACCTCCACTCGCACTCTATTCTCTTCAGGTGTTCTCGTACTTCTCCGTTGTCCCTAAGATTCCTGAAAACTTTATCGGCCGCCCTAAAGCTTGTGCCATTGTCCGAGATAATCAATCGCGGGCACGAGAATCTGGCAGTAAACCTCCTGAACAACTTCACGAAAGTCTCTGTCGTCATATCTTCTGCCAACTCCAAATGCACCGCTCGAGTAGTGGCACAGGTAAACAGGCAGACATATACTTTCTGAGGGCCCTCCTTAACGTCTCCTGGGTTCTTCAATGTGATAGCCCCCGTATAGTCTATTCCTACAGTCTCAAAGGGCCTGTCACTATGTACCCGCTCCTGAGGCAGCGGTGGTGGACCTGGGTAGGGTAGGGTCCTCCCATCGTACCGCCGGCAGACCGTGCAACTCTTTAGCACCCTTTTGACGGCAGCTCGACCCTTCAGTACCCAGTAATTCTGACGTAGGCAGGTGAGGGTATCTCCAAACCCCCCATGTAAGGTCCTCTGATGGGCATCTTGTATCAATAGCTCTGTCGCCCATCCCTCCTTTCCCAGCAGCACGGGATGTTTGGCCCCATAGCTGAGCTCAGAGTTTTGTATTCTTCCCCTGCATCTTATTAGCCCCGCATGATCTAGGAACAATCCCAATGAGTGAACCAATTTGCTGTTCCCTGAGTCGTCATCGTTGGACACGCGTCCTGACGCCATAACCTGCTGCCGGGTCGCAAGTACTTCCAGCACTCCTGGAAACCTCCCCCTTTGGTACTGCCTTATCCAATATTCTCTGGGACCCACTAGAGACAACTGTCGACCCTGGCTTACCTTGTCATGCAGCTTCCTCACGAATCGAAATACCATTTCCGTGACTCCTATAAGTTTTCTCCACGAGGAGTAGCGCCTGGGGTCAAATAATTCAGTGTCGTGTTCCCCCGCAAAATGTACTATGCTGCTGATTGTCTCCACGAATTTCTGCTCCGGCCAGCAATCCCTTGCCGGTAACCAGTCTGGGCCTTTGAACCAAAGCTCGCTTTTACTCAACTTTCTGTGTGTCACCCCTCGGCTTATCAGGTCGGCTGGGTTTTGATCTGTAGGCACATACAGAATTGTTGACGTTGACTGTAGTTCCCGTATCTCCTTTACCCGATTCCTGACATAGGGGAGCTTAGACCTGTCATTCTGGACCCACTGTAAGGCCACCTCCGAGTCTGTCCATACATAGGTGTGTGTCACCCTCAGATTACTTAACACCTCCTCTACGTACTTACCCAGTCTTGCTCCCAGCAACATCGCCGTGAGCTCTAGCTTTGGGATCGAGCAATCCTTCAGGGGTGTCACCCGCGCACGACTGGTGACCAGATTGACTTGGTCCCCGGCCACCAAATACGCTACTGCCCCATAGGCCCTGGAGGAGGCATCACAGAAGACGTGCAAGTCATAATCCCGCCCGGTGCACCCGATGGACCTGGGGAATGTGAACTCGTGCAATTCCGCTAGGTCTTTGTTAACCAGATCCCACTCCTGGCAGACTGTTTCTGGCAGTGGGTCGTCCCAACCTAGGTTCAGCTCCCAGGTCTGTTGTACTAGCATCCTCCCTCGAATGGTGATGGGTGTCAACAAACCCAAAGGATCGAAGGCAGTCTGCACTTTGCTCAGCAAAGACCTCCTGGTCAGCTTCCCTTCCCCATCAGGCTTCCTCTTTAGCCTAAGTCTGTCTTCCTTGACTTCCCACTCTAGTCCCAACACCGATGTTACCTCAGGCACTGAGTAGCCAGTATAGTCATGTTCCACCATGCCCCGCAACGTTGGATTGTTTGTCACCCATTCTCTCAATGGCATGTTAGCTGAGAGCATCTCCTGATTAGACTCTCGGTAAATATCCATCAACAGCCTTTCATCTGAGGTGGTACCCTGCATGTTGTCTACATAAAATAGGGTCTTCAGTAATTCTTTAAGCGGGCTGTTACAGTTCACAAGGTGGTAGTCTATGGTAGCCTGTAATAGGAATGGTGAACTAGTGGCACCAAACAACACTGCCCTGAATCTATAGGTATCATACCCTTGCTTGGGCATCTCCCTGTTAGCCAGCCACAAGAACCTTGTGTAGTCCCTATCCTGTGGCTGCAACCCAATACGTAGGAAGGCTTTGCTAATGTCTGCCGCATAGGCGTACTGTTCCGTCCTGAATCTCAACAACACATCTGCTAATTTCTGCGTCAGGGAGGGCCCTGTGAGCAGACAGTCGTTCAACGATGGCTCTCGGGGACTCGCCTGCGAGCTGCAGTTGAAGACTACTCTGATGGGAGTGGTTACCGACTCCTTGGTGACTGCCATGTGTGGAAGATAATGGGTGTTTTCCCCAGGGCTGGCATTGGGCACTTTCTCGATGAACCCAAGGGCCAGCTGTTCCTTAATAATATCATCATATTTCCCCACCAGACCCTTCCTGGTCAGGCTGTTCACCAATGAATTCAACTGACCACGTGCCCTCTTGAAATTAGTGGGCAGCGTTGGGTGGCCCGGTTTCCATGGGAGTCGCACCCAATACTGCCCGTCCCTGAACTGCACATGGTTCAAGTAATCTCGATACGTCTCTTCGTGTTCGGGGGGCGGCTGGTCACCTTTAATCCCTACTACATCCAGGTCCCATAGTTTATGGACCGGCTCACTGTCGGATATGCCAACTTGCGCCTCTGACAGGCCTTCGTGCACACCAATCTGCATCACCAGTACAGCCTCAGTCGCTGTAATACCAGAGCCCTCCTTTCCCGGGGTCGCAGGGAAGTGAGCTGGTATTCTGCCTCCTACGATGTACCCCGCTGGAGTCCTGTACAGGCCCACACCTTCCTTGATAACCCTTCTCGTAGACACGAACTCGTCTAGGTAATCCCCTCCTACCAATATGCCTACATTACTAACATTGTCTGTAGCAATGTCTGGTTCTGCTAGCTTCACACCCAACTCCCTCAAACGTTTGACTGCTTCAGCCAGTCCCCTAGTGGTAATGATATTGGGCAGCCTCTTCACCATCAAGGCTGAAATTTCCCGTCGATGCCCGGCTAACCTGACCGTCACATTGACTACTGGATAAGACCTGCGTGGGACTTCCCCACCAAACCCTTCCACCTTCATGTCAACTTTACCAACTGTCTCCAGCTTCAACCTAGTGGCTAGACTCTCCGCTATGAAGGATCTCTGTGCCCCACTGTCGAAGAACAAACGGGTTGTTTCAGACTTCTTCCCGTTCGCGACCACCGCCATTATGGTGGGCAAGGCCACCGAGCCTTGAAACTGCTCACCAGAACAAATTCTCGGTGCCGTACTCACCACACTCATCGTTACTTCTGACTTGTTCTTGCTCTCCGCCCTTTCTTGCGGTTTGCTCTCCTTAACTTGTGCTAATCCGGCATCATTAGGACACAGTGCACTGTGGTGCTTTCCCTTCCGGCAGCCCCGACACTCCCTGAGCATGGTGTTACAGTCCCTGGCAAAATGTTCTCCACAACACTTGAAACAAAGTCTCAACTCTCTTAGCCGTTGAACCCTTTGGTTATAGGTGGTGAAGCTTGAACACCCTGAACTAGCGTGTTCTTCATCACAAAACACGCACCGTCTCATACTGGCCGCTTTAGTGGCTTCTCCCTTGGCCCTGTGGGTGGAGGGTTCGCCCTGGGCATAATACGTGCCTACTTTAGTGGGAGGTGGTTTAGGTCTATCTCTCGAATGTCTGGGGAAGTCGACCGACTTCTCCTTGGTAGGTAATTTCTCCCCCTGACCTATGCTCAGGTGAGATATGAGATCCCCTAACCCTTCAATAATTTGGTCTATCGTGAACCTATTCGTCCGATATTTTAAGTGTAACTCATGCACTGTCGTGCTAGCCAGTTTCCTCTGAATCACCTGGCTAAGGACCCATTTTGAATCATTCTCATCATGCAAATCTCTGAAACTATTGGTCAAGCTCATAATCTCAATACGGAACTTCTCTAGACTTTGACGGTCATGTCGGCAAGCCTCTAGATCCAACAACCGATAAAGTATAGCTACCTTTATCTCCTCAGTGTTGCCAAACATGTCTTCTAATTGGTCTTTGGCATGTTGGTAATTAGCGTCAGTAATCGGGTAGTGCCGGACCAGATCTAAGGCTTTACCCTTGAGCTGCGACCGCAAATACTGCAACTTGACGGCATCTGACAAATCATTTCTGTCATCTATCTGGGCTCTAAACTGATCCCAGAAACCAATGTACTCTGTTAAGGTTCCGTCAAACGTTGGTAAATTCAGCTGGGGCAACTTGGGCAACATATTGACAGGTGTGTGGTTGTTTGGGGTACCTGCGGTGTTCAACACCATCCTTGGAATACTAGCCTTTAATGTACTTAACTTATCTTTGTACATATTCATCTCCTGATGACAATCTACATCATCCTTAGTGAATTCGTCCATAGCCTGCTGAAGACTTCCCTGGGATTCCTCATCCTCAATAGCCTGTAGCTCATATGCTGAGAATGCTTGTTCATAGGCTTCCCACTTTTCCCCCAAACTCTTCAAGCAGTTCTGCAAATCATCGCAGTCTACATTACTGCGTTGGCAAGTAGCCTTGCACCTGTTACGCGTTCTGTTCAGATGCCCTTTGTATGCTGCTACTGATCGTTTTAATTTTGTTAGCACTGAACCAGACTCTCCTGAACCCCCATCTGCCATTGTCGAAGTTTAATGAGGAGTGTGACACTAATTGTACTTTACCCAGTCCACCCCACAGCACGTCACGGTGTTAGGTAAGAATGAACGAGTCTTAAGGCTTCTCAACAAGCTTAACAATTCCCTTTGTTATATTGACTCTACTATGAATCAAAAATGTACACTGTTAGCTCTCAAATCCCAATCAAAATGTGTATCGATGTGAAAGCTTAATCTAGCACTTAACTGTACAATGCCAGCAAATAATTACAGGACTTAACCTAGTCTCAGGTATAATTCACAAATCCCACATTAACATGAATCAAAGACAATGAAAATCACACACTAAAGTGCAGTATACAAATTAAAATCACTTGGTTAACACAAGCAAATTCAACAATTCAACTTGTGAAACAGTAAATAAATAATGTATGTAAACAGCTTGGCCTAACTGTGCCCAGCTTACTCTGTTTAGCGTGGATGGTTGGATAAGGTAAATCCTAACCTAGCTAGTGTGCTATAACTTAAACCTGGCTTTATAACTCCCTGTAAATAATAACTAGGTTAAATCTGTCCTAGCTACTATAACCTTTTGTAAATATTGCACAAGCCTAGCCTAACTGTGGCTACCTTGCAAATCCACTGTAAGTAATTAACACACAAGTCTCCTACTCTGGATTACTTGTAATCACTGTAAATAATTAAATTCACAAGCTTCTCTAGCCTACCTGGCCTGCCTGTAAATTACTGCAAATAACAACTTCTGTGTATAGTCAGCTTGGCCTAGCCTCTGAGTAACTTTGACCTAGGTGTGCTAACTTAAACCTAACTTTTTTAAACTGGTTCCTAACTGTGGCCTAGCTATGATAGCTTAACCTAGCTATGATAGCTTAACCTAACTTTGTTAAACTGGTTCTTAACTGTAGCCTAGCTATGATAGCTTAACCTAACTCTGTAAAACTGGTTCCTAACTGTGGCCTAGCTATGATAGCTTAACCTAGCTATTCCACATCCGGTTTTCGAAGGACCACTTTTGTGAAAATTTGTCTGGGCTGCCTCCAAGTGAGTCGCCTACCCTGGCAAACTCTGTTGACACCGAGCTCTGAGATGGGTACCTCAGCCTCACAAGTGGCTTATAGGACAGATTTTTCACAAATGATTGGTATTGCAAGAAACCTCGCCTGCATGCACGTATAAAGGACTAACTTACTTGGTGTTGCAGCATATATCCTGATCTTCAACTTCCTAAGCCTAGCTTTAGCCCCCTTGGACTTCCCCTTGGGAACCACGTGCAACCGGGAGCATTAATTCCTGCAATATTCAATCGTTATTAGTGTCCTGCCTGCACCTCAGAAATTCCTATATCCAAGAGGGTATGTATCCCCTAGTATAACTATGCAGACTCAGACGCTAGCTTCAGACGACTCTGAGACGCTGGTACTTACTGGGCATACTCTCTCTGTAGCACGCCGAGCCCTCAGTTAACTCAACCCACAATCTCCTAAGTCACTGGCCAGATCCTACGGGAAAAGGTGAATATCTCGTCTTACTGTATGGGCTGATGGAGGAGATCATCTACGGTACATCGAGGTGTCTCTACCAGATTTCCCCAGGTCTCAGATGTGAAGACACGTGGGGGCGCCGCCTGATGTTCACGGCACGTCTTGTCCAGTCGAAGTCTATCGTAAGAAGGACGCTATTCTGTCTTTGTGACCTGCGCCCCGCCATTCAAGCTAGGGCTGCCAGTTCTCCCTAGCTAACTTATCCTAATGTTTGCCTACATTATCGGCCTATTACTACCTATGTTAAGGTCTTAGGTCTACTCTATCATTATCTACAGATGCCTTAGTAAACCTAATATTAGTGTATTACCAGTAAACCTACCTACTCCTTCCCTGAAGAGTAAATCTATAAATTAAATAAGCTTACCAACCGCCAACCAGAGAATGCCTTGCTTGTTTGGGAGGGTTTAAGGGTCGCTCGGCTCAGACGACCAGACGCTCATGCTGGATCTGAGCTGTGGAACTATTTGGACCAAATAAATTTCCACACACAGGAACATAGAGAAGTGTTAACTGAAGAGAAGATGAGTGAATGTATACAGAGAGAAAAGGGACAGAGTAAACGGGCGACGAACAAATAAAGAACATCTACTAACATCAGTGACTATCCTATATACGGAAGGATTGTAGAGGTCATGAGATCGAACATAACAGCAAAGGCAATGAGCATCACGCCGATCAGACAAGGATGGTAAATTCGCTTCTGCATAGAGGCTCTCAACAGGGGATGAACAAAAGGCACCAAGGCACAGACGGAGACCTTGGTGATGAATGGGATCTAACTTAGAGTTGCGGGAGAGGCCACAGAATAGATTTGGTCACCATAATCTAGTTTGGACAAGACTAGGGTGGAATGCAAACGGAGGAGAGTGCAACAATCTGCTCCCCATGAACGATGTGCGAAAACCTTAAGGAGATTTAGCCAACCATTGGAAGTTGTCTTTAACAAAGAAATGTGAGGTCTCCACGTCAGCCGGCGATCAAAGAGCAGGCCCAGAAACCTGACCATATCACATGCTGAAATACGTGAACTGTGTAAGTACAAGGGAGTATCCGGTATAAGCGGACGTCTAGCGAAGGTAATGAATCGGGTTTTTGTACTGGAAAATTTAAAGCCATGAGAAGTGGTCCAATGGGAGATTTGGTCTATCGCAACCTGAAGGGAGGCTGCTACTAGTCGACAGTCAGCGCCCGAGTAAGCTATAGCGAAGTTATCAACATAAAGTGATGAAATATGTGAAGGAAGAATGGAAGGTAGGTCATTTATAGCTAAGAGAAAAAGAGTGGGACTCCTTCAGCTTGTACAAAGTCCAAGGAAAGCGAGGCACCAATACCGACCCGAAAATGTCTATGGGACAAGAAAGCAGTGATGAAGTTTGGTAGATTACCACGGAGGCCTAGGGAGTGGGCTTGGGCTAGAATGTTATACCTCCAAGTGGTGTCGTATGCCTTCTCTAGATCGAAAAAGACCGCTAGGACAGAGTGGTTGTTAGCAAAGGCATCTCAAATGTATGTATCAAAGTGGAGCAAGGGGTCTAATGTAGAGTGGCCTTTGCAAAAGCCATATTGGCAAGGGGAAAGGCTAATGTGTGTCTCTAAGAACCACATCAGACGTCTATTCACCAGTCATTCCATCACCTTGCAGACCACACTGGTCAGGGCAATGGGACAATAGTGAGAGGTGTCAAGCCCTGAGGCGCCCGGTTTCTGAAACGGTAGTACAATAACTGATTTCCAGTGTTGTAGGAGAACCCCTTGCTCCCAAATTAGATTGAAAAGACGTAAAAGAACGGGAAGGGCCATAAAATGGAGATGGTGTAGCATACTGATGTGGATATCATCAGGTCCTGGTGCCAATGGCAAGCACATGGAAAGCATGGACTCTAATTCTAGAAGAGTAAAAGGTACATTATGCGGCTCCAATCCATCAGAGGAGAAATCTAAAGGGAAACTGCTCCTTGGTAGGTTTAGATGCAAGAAATGAGGGACAGGTGAAGCCCTTGGGAGATACAGACAAGATAGTTTCAGTTTCTAATTTCTGTGGCAACCTCTGAAGGCTCTGCAACATCAACTCTAGCAACCTGCAAAATGGGAGCTGGGTCCAGAGTGTACTTACCACACAATTTCCGCACTTTTTTTCCAAATCGTGAACACAGGGGAAGATGAAGTAATGGTAGACATGTAGTCTTGCCAACAAGAGCATTTAGCATAGTGTATGACGTATCAAGGAACTGCCATTGCCCGCTTAAAATCCAACAGACGTTCTGCGGTATGGTTATATCGATAACGGCCCCAATCAGCACATTTTAAATGCACTGCACGGGCGCATGTAGGAAACCACCAAGGTATGCATGTCTGAGAATGCCTACCTGAGGTTTGGGGGATAGAACGAGTCACCACAGTTAGGACTAAGGTCGAAAATTGGTGCGCCAGTTCATCAACAGACGACAAAAGGGGGTCCTCACAACAGGTGGTAAGATGGGAGTATAAGTCCCAATCTGCTCGAGCAAATTGCCAACAAGGGTTACGAAACGGTCGGATATATGTAGTAGAAGCAAGAAGAATAAGAAAGTGATCACTATCATGTAAATATGGAAGAACAGACCATGTGAAATCATGTGCAATTGGTGAGGAACAGATAGAAAGATCAATGCAGGAGAGAGACTGAGTGTGAGAGTCAAAATGAGTAGGAGCACCTGTATTTAAAACATGAAGAGGATGAGAGGCGAGAAGAGTCTCTAACTGATCACCACGAGAGTTGCAGTGGGACTCTCCCCACAGGTGATGGTGAGCGTTAAAATCACCCAACAACAAGATGGGCAGCGGTAGAAAAGAAGTTAAAAATGTGATATCAAAGATACAGAATGCACGGGAGGGAGAAAGATAAAGAGAGTAAACTGTAAACCATCTGTGTAAATAAATCCGAGCTGCAGTATAATGCAGTGGGGAACGAATAAAAACTTGTTGATAAGGCATATCAATGCACACAAGAAGCTCGCTTTCATTAAATGATTCATCAGGTAAAGGATCTGAAGAATGTAATAGCACGTAGCCCGAAATGGGGTGAAGGACGGCAGAATGAATTTTGAGCTCTTGCAACCCAACACATACTGGGGACAACTGGGAGAGCAACACTTGAAATTCTCCTCGATTGCCCCTAAGGCCACGAATATTCCATTGTAAAAAATACATTATGTACAGAAATAAAACTGGCAACAATAAGAAACGATAAAACCTATGAGCTTTGAGGATCTATAAAGTCAACGTGTGGGAGTAACGGTAAGTGTGTAAGCAAAGAAGAAAGTGAATATTGAGGAGGAATAGATTGTTGCAAGGGTCGTGAAGGGGTAGAAGGAGTCACATTGATGTCCATCGGGGGTGTCGTCTCCGCAATATAGCATCTAATGTCTGTTAAGGAAGCCGACAATGCCATAATGTCAGAGACAGGAGAGGCGTCGCAAGAAAAGGTTGGAGTAACTACGGAGGTCTGAGGGGGGCAGGGAGTATGAACCTGGAGAGATGCATTGGCTGGGATAGAAGAGGCCTGCAGTGTAACAGGAGAGGAAGGAGATTGGAGGGTAACTATGGAGGAAGCTGGGGGGGGGAGACAGAGGAAGAGGAGACTACATGAGGGGGGGGATGAGCCTCTAGCTTCGTGTGAGAGCTGGAAACGGGGTGAGAATGAGGCTCTGAGGTAGGATATATATTCTCTGCAGGTGATGGACGAGAATAAAGTGTAGGTCTGCAAGGTCTCGTAGACTGAGAAGGGAGTGAGCGAGATGAAAAAGAAGTAGGAAGTGGTGCGGAGGTAGGAGTGTCAGAGGGTAAAACTGCAAAAGAATTAGAAACTGGGGTGACCCCGGAAGACACAGACGCAGAGGGATTGGGAGGTGGGAGGGCTGTCGAGGTTGGAGGTCTTCGGGCTACCTGAGCATACGGGACACGAGGGAGTTTACTTTGAAGGCGGAGCTGAGACACAGCCATAGTGTAAGTGAGGCCCTCACGCTCCTTAAGATGATGGATCTCTCGTTCATTACGATAAACCTGGGAATGGAGTGAAAAAGAAAGATGAGGTTCCCTGCAATTGAGACAAGAGGGGGGAAGACTACAAGACGTATTGGAATGATCTGCTGCACCACAGACTGGGCATTCTGCTGCAGATCTGCAATGTTTAGCGGGGTGTCCAAAACGCCAGCAATTACACCGTTGGGGAGTGGGAACTACTTGACGGACCTCTAAACAATGGCCCGCAATACAGACAGAGGATGGAAGTTTACGGCAGTTGAAGGTTAAACGAGTAATGTTACTAGGAAAACGCCTCTGCCCACGAGCAGGTAGGATGTACGTATCTAACTTGAGAATAGGGAGGTTCTAAAGGGTTAATTGTTCCAAAATATCCTTGCCGTAAGACAAAAAAAAATCACTCTGTACAATGGTACGTGGTAAGACCACAGTACCATTTCAAGAATTAAGAGTAGTGTGCTTATGAATGGTGACTGGTATGTTATCTATGGAAGTGATGCAGGAGATAACATGAGCTTACTCTGAATTCTGCACTGTTATGACACGCGCACAGCTTCGAAGAACGTGGAAGGATATATTTTGGCCAATGTGCCATAAAAGAGTTTTACCAATTCCATGATCAGAAAGATAATCAGTTTGAGACGTCGTTTGTAAAGAAAAGAATTTTGTCCCTTGCATACTCGTTAGTCCGGAACACAAAAGCAGTGAGTGTTGTGTAGGTCGTTTTTGAGAGTTCATTGATGAACTGTCATCCGTAGATTGTCTTGGATGTTTAGGCGTAGAACCGTGGGTGGTCTGACCCGAGAGAGGTGGGCGATCCGAGATCCATTGCACTGTATTCGGGGAAGCTGGACGCATTGTGAAAGGCGTTAGAAGCAGCGGCATGAACAGAAAGGGGTGGCGCAACAGCACCTGAAGCAGGTGATGAAGCGTCACCAGCAGAAGGTACAGGGGTATGAGAAGAGTCACGTGTACTTAGCTCAGTGGTGACGTGTACTTAGCTCTGTGAAGACCTGTTTGTGTGCTCTCTGTGAATCTGAACCAGGATGCCCTCTCTTGAGCAGCTTTACCAGCAGCTGAGAGAAGAACTCAGAGTTGCTAAACTGGAGATACGGCGATTAACGGAGGAGAACAAGAGGATTCGTAGTAATCCTCCTGTTGTGAGTCCCCAGGTTAAGAGGGGAGCTTGGTCAGTGGCCGGGCAACATGGAACCAAGCTGAAGATTAAGAAAACGGTTGGAGAGGCAGAAACAACGAGAAACCAGAAGACTGCCGTGGAAACTTCCAACTCATTCTCGGTGCTACCTGACGAATGTGAGTGTTCTACTGGGAATGCCACAACGAGCACCAAGGAAGCATTGGCAGACGTGAGTGAGACATCCCTAGAAACCCCAACGAAGACCATCGAGAACGTCATGACGAATTCTACAAGTGGTGTAATGCTACCTGGCGAATGTGAGTCGACTACTCGGAGCATCACTACGGACGACGCCAAGGAAGGTAAAAACATTGTTGTTGTTGGGGATAGCCAGATTAGGTACATGGATAGGGCATTCTGTTTGAAGGATAGGAGTAGGAGGCAGAGAGTGTGTTTTCCTGGGGCTGGGATGAAGGATATTGTTAGCCGTCTGGATGACATCATGAGAGGTAATGGGAGCAATCCTATTATCTGTCTCAGTGCTGGAGGCAACGATGTTGGCAGACGTAGGAGTGAGGACCTGATTAGCAGGTATAGGTCAGCAATAGAGATAATTAGGAAGAAGGGTGGGAAACCTGTCATATGTGGCATTTTGCCAAGGAGAGGAGTTGGAAATGAATGGTTGTCCAGAGCAATTGGTGTCAATTGCTGGCTGGACAAATACTGTAAGGAAAATGCGGTAACATTCATTGACAACTGGGACCTCTTCTATGGCAGAAATGACATGTATGCCAGGGATGGGGTTCACTTGTCTAGGTGTGGGGTGGGAGCACTGGCCAACGCAGTGGAGGGAGCTGTTAGGTCTTTAAACTAGGAATAGTTAGTGGTATGGGTTTTGCGGGAAAACTGTGAAGTCTCAGGGTAGTAATATGAGTACTAGGAGAACTAGTAATAGGCAAAATGAGGTGGATATTGGAAAGCCAGTGGCACTAATTGACAAGGACAGTAATAGGTTTAGTGGAATAACAGAAAGGAGCAGGAATGATAAAGAGAAAGGAGGGTCCTTAAGTATATATTACACAAATAGTCGCAGTGCTAGGAATAAGATGGACGAGTTGAGACTAGTTGCTAGTGCAGGTAACATAGATGTATTTGCCATTACTGAGACGTGGTTTAATTCAAAAAGTCGGGACATGCCTGCAGAATGTCACATTCAGGGTTTTAAATTGTTCCAAGTAGATAGAAGTATCGGGAAGGGGGGTGGGGTGGCATTGTATGTCCGAGATCGCTTGAACTGTTGCATAAAAACGGGTATTAAGTCTGAAGTAACACATACAGAGTCTGTTTGGATAGAATTTTCAGAGGGGCATGAAAAATTAACTTTAGGTGTGATATACCGTCCCCCAAATTTAGATAGGGACCAGGGGAGACTACTATGGGAGGAAATTGTTAGGGCCACAAGGCACGATAATGTAGTAATTCTAGGAGACTTTAACTTTAGTCATATTGATTGGAATTTCTTGACTGGGAATTTAGAATCATACGACTTCTTAGAAGTAGTTCAGGATTGTTTTTTGAAGCAGTTTGTGACAGAACCTACAAGGGGTAATAACCTGCTTGACTTAGTTCTGGCAAACAATGAATCCCTTGTTAATAATTTAGAAGTTTCAGAGGAACTGGGTGCTAGCGACCACAAATCAATTACATTTAGAATTGAATGGAAGTATGATAGTAGGGATAACTCAGTAACAGTCCCAGATTTTCGCTTAGCAGATTACGATGGGCTTAGAGAACACTTATCATCTGTTGACTGGGGTAACGAAGAGAGCTATCAATATGACAGTTTTCTGAACACAATACATGCTGCTCAAAGAACATTTATCCCTTATAAAGAAATTAGATCAAATAGAAATGACCCAAAATGGATGAATAATAGGCTGAAATATCTACTAGGGCATAAGAAAGGAATTTATAGGCGTATCAAAAGAGGCGAGGGTCATCTTATGAATCAGTATATTGACATTAAGAGGGACATTAAAAAGGGGATAAGAAAAGCTAAAAGGGACTATGAAATTAAAGTTGCTAGGGATTCTAAAACTAACCCAAAAAGTTTTTTCCAGGTATATAGAACAAAAGTCAGAGATAAGATAGGTCCCCTTAAAAATAACTATGGGCATCTTACTGACAAAGAGAATGAAATGTGCTCGATTTTAAATAATTATTTTCTCTCGGTTTTTACACAGGAAGACACTAATAATATTCCGGTAATTAATTTTTATAGTGGGCCAGAAGAAGATAAATTATGTAACATCACAGTCACTAGTGAAATGGTTGTGAAGCAGATAGACCGACTGAAGCAAAATAAGTCACCGGGTCCTGATGAGGTTTTTTCAAGGGTTCTAAAGGAATGCAAAATGGAAGTCTGTGAACCATTAACTAATATTTTTAATTTATCTCTTCAAACAGGTGTAGTGTCTGATATGTGGAAGATGGCTAATGTAATTCCTATTTTTAAAACAGGGGACAAGTCGTTACCGTCAAATTACCGCCCAATAAGCCTGACCTCAATTGTAGGCAAATTACTAGAGTCAATTATAGCTCAAATTATAAGAAGCCATCTCGATAAGCATAGCTTGATTAATGATACTCAGCATGGATTCACAAGAGGCCGGTCTTGTCTAACTAATTTATTAACTTTCTTCAGTAAAGCTTTTGAGGCTGTTGACCACGATAAAGAATTTGATATTATTTACTTAGATTTTAGTAAGGCATTTGATAGAGTTCCGCACCAAAGACTGTTGAAGAAAGTAGCAGCTCATGGCATTGGGGGAAGAGTGCTCTCGTGGATCGAATCATGGCTCACAGACAGGAAGCAGAGAGTGTCCATAAATGGGGTTAAATCCGAGTGGGGATCAGTAACAAGTGGCGTTCCACAGGGATCAGTCTTGGGCCCGTTGTTGTTTATAATATATATCAATGATCTTGATGAAGGAATTACTAGTGATATGAGCAAATTCGCCGATGACACGAAGATAGGTAGGATAATTGATTCAAACGTAGATGTTAGGGAACTTCAGGAGGATTTAGACAAACTCTACTCTTGGTCAGAAAAGTGGCAGATGCAGTTCAATGTAGATAAATGCAAGGTTCTGAAGCTCGGGAGTGTCCATAACCCTAGCACTTATAAGTTAAATAATGTAGAACTTAGCCATACAGATTGCGAAAAGGACTTGGGGGTTATGGTAAGCAGCAACCTTAAACCAAGACAGCAATGCCTAAGCGTACGTAATAAGGCAAATAGATTACTGGGATTTATATCAAGAAGTGTAAGCAACAGAAGTCCAGAGGTCATACTGCAGCTTTATACATCATTAGTAAGGCCTCACCTAGATTATGCAGCTCAATTCTGGTCTCCATATTACAGAATGGACATAAATTCGTTAGAAAACATTCAGCGTAGGATGACTAAATTAATACATAGCATTAGAAATCTTCCTTATGAAGAAAGATTGAAGACTCTTAAGTTACATTCACTTGTTAGACGAAGAATGAGGGGAGACCTGATCGAAGTGTATAAGTGGAAGATAGGTATTAATAAAGGGGATATTAACAAGGTCTTGAGGATATCTCTCCAAGAGAGAACCCGCAGTAATGGATTTAAATTAGATAAGTTTAGATTTAGAAAGGACATAGGAAAGTATTGGTTTGGAAATAGGGTAGTTGATGAGTGGAACAGTCTACCTAGTTGGGTTATTGAGGCTAGGACTTTGGGTAGTTTCAAATTTAGGTTGGATAAATACATGAGTGGGAGGGGTTGGATTTGAGTGGGACTTGCACATCAGAGCTTATTTCTTGGGTAGCATTGAAAATTGGGTTGGTCAAATGTTTGTTAGTGGGATGAATTGTAAAGGACCTGCCTAGTATGGGCCAACAGGCCTGCTGCAGTGTTCCTCCTTTCTTATGTTCTTATGTTCTTAGGGACCACACCAAGACCCTGATCGTGGCCACAGAACAGCTGAATTATATTGACATCTTCGAGATTTTCAAACGGGTCATTTTAGGATTGTGACGCGTGTCAGGACGCAGTTCCTGACGTATCAGTGAGTCCAAGTCTGACTAAAACGTCGTTGTAAGTTTCTCTCTCCTATGAGCGGGCTATTTGTGTATAAATTGAAGGATTATATGGATTAAAATGAACACCGGATGTGAAGTGGGTTACATTAAGTGTTTATGAAACTAGAGGAGAGAGATAGAGAGATAGAGAGAGATGGAGAGAGAGATATAGAGATAGATATAGAGATAGATATAGAGATATGGAGATATGGAGATATGGAGATATGGAGATATGGAGATAGATATGGAGATAGATATGGAGATAGATATGGAGATAGATATGGAGATAGATATGGAGATAGATATGGAGATAGATATGGAGATAGATATGGAGATAGATATGGAGATAGATATGGAGATAGATATGGAGATAGATATGGAGATAGATATGGAGATAGATATGGAGATAGATATGGAGATAGATATGGAGATAGATATGGAGATAGATATGGAGATAGATATGGAGATAGATATGGAGATAGATATGGAGATAGATATGGAGATAGATATGGAGATAGATATGGAGATAGATATGGAGATAGATATGGAGATAGATATGGAGATAGATATGGAGATAGATATGGAGATAGATATGGAGATAGATATAGAGATAGATATAGAGATAGATGGAGAGATAGATGGAGAGATAGAGAGATAGAGAGATAGAGAGATAGAGAGATAGAGAGATAGAGAGAGAGATAGAGAGAGAGATAGAGAGAGAGATATAGGGATAGATATAGGGATAGATATAGGGATAGATATAGGGATAGATATAGGGATAGATATAGGGATAGATATAGGGATAGATATAGGGATAGATATAGGGATAGATATAGGGATAGATATAGGGATAGATATAGAGATAGATATAGAGATAGATATAGAGATAGATATAGAGATAGAGATAGAGATAGAGATAGATTTTGGGAGATGTTAAGTGTTTAGGGAGTTTTAAATCGAGTGAGATTAATTGTGGTAGTGAACCTGAATGGTAATGTGAAGAAACGATGGAACAAGGACTAGTAAGTTTGGGATGTCATGGGTAAGTGATAAAGATGGGCCTTTGATTGAATTTTGTATAGGAAGAGGTTAGGTAATAGGTAATACGTACATATTGTAAGAAAAATAGAGTAAGTATACGAGATATGATATAGGGCATAATTAATAATGGAAATAGGTTAAATGTTATGAGGTGTTAAGTCGCCTAACCGCAGTATCCTGTGAGATAAACTTTTCCAACACTTTCGAAATTCAAAAACTTGCGTTTTAAACATTTATTTTGCAAAGATTGACGAGATATATTACGATTGATTTTAGGAAAGTGTCAGTTGAGGTCCTCCTTTACGATGAGTTTTGTTTTGTGCAAGTTAATAATTCATCAGTGCTTGTGTGTATGTTATGTTAACATTGTTGCCAATGCTCACTTATATTCATTATTTTTTGTTTCCCTGTCACTTAGACTTTGTCGTAGGTGTTGTTAGACGTCTTGCGACTTGTACTAATATTGGTAGAATTACCGACAATGTTAATAAAAGGACACAAATGCTAACTCTCAGGGGTTAAAAATCCAAACGAAATCATATCTTAACTAATGTGACATTTTATTGTGGCAACGTTTCGCTCTCCAGGAGCTTTGTCAAGCCTTTACGGCTTGATAAAGCTCCTGTGTCTTTTTACTTAACGTCTTGTGAGCTCAATAATGGTGGTGCAGAAGGTAGTAGCAACTCGAGGATCCCCAGCTGGGAACATCTTGAAGTTTTTATCTACAGTGTAGTTTGGAAACTGGGAAATCAACTAGATGTCTCATATTCGTTAAAAAAAAAGAAAAAATATATATATATAACGCTTCGCCTCAGCGTTGACAATCGTAAATGAAATGGAAATGTAGGTTCAGCAGATGTCCCGTGTGGAGGAAGCTGTACACAAATAACCGGCACATAGGAGAGAGGAGCTTACGATGTTGTTTCGGTCCGACTTGGACCATTTACAATTTTTACACAGTCACACAGTTCTATGTGCGGATTATTTGTCTACTCCAGTCACTGTATTGTGCCTTTATTTATTTTGAAGAAAGCTAGCTGGATAAAAATTACATTCCACCTCAAAATATTCACTGCAAAAACTATGGTGTTAGTAACACATTAAGTCATCCTTGTTTACTGGATTACGATTCACTTTGAAAATAAGTGAGTCGCCTGATGGCAAAAAGTTATAACGATACTAATTGGACATAATCACAATGGCATTTTCTTAATGGTATTTTTCTTCCGTAGGTAACACAGTGCTACACTTGGCTGCTCGAAGAAGGAACGTCAACATGATCGAAATTCTGCTGCTGTATTGTCCAGACATGACTCTTCGGAACTACCAGAGTAAGTACTTAATATCTGCATCACACTTGTGTTTTTTAATATTAGGTAAGCTTATAAATATAAATTATATGCATAGGTTAAATGCAATCACAACCATAATTTTTAAAGGGGTGGAACGGTATGCCAGCGGAAGGCCTCGGTCAGATGACCAAAAGCTTCAGCTGTGGGTCATCACATAACTAAAGTTTGTCAAGAAACACTTGTCCTGTTTCCTGACAAACCTGACCTGACCTGACCTAACTTGCATCTTACATCATACTAGTGCATAAACAGTCAATTTGCAAATATAAATAATAACTTTAAATATAAACAATCCAAACACGAATATCTAAAAGGTTTAAAGTTGTAAGAGAAAAAACACAGTAAAACACATAATTGTAAATATGAGAAATACGAGAGTGAAAAAATTACCAGACCAGAAACACTTGGTAGTTTACATGAGATTACAAACATGTCTCTAGTGATGTGTGTTAGCCTTCTATGTGGTTTTCTATTTTTTTTTTTTTTTTTTGGATTTAATTCATTCTCCAAGAAAATTTTCTAATGTTAGTCCTCATCATATGATTACCCGGCCAGTGGTTAATTACCCGGCCAGTGGTTAATTACCCGGCCAGTGGTTAATTACCCGGCCAGTGGTTAATTACCCGGCCAGTGGTTAATTACCCGGCCAGTGGTTAATTACCCGGCCAGTGGTTAATTACCCGGTCAGTGGTTAATTACCCGGCCAGTGGTTAATTACCTGGCCAGTGGTTAATTACCCGGCCAGTGGTTAATTACCTGGCCAGTGGTTAATTAAGACAATTTTGAAATCTGTCAGTGGTTCACAGACTGAGACTTGGGGTCAGAGGAACGTCACATAAAATATCCTTATTAATGTGACGTTTCGCTCACCTGAACCTTTCTTGGAAATAAATGGTATAAAATACCGACACAATGGCAATATAAACACAAATGCAGTATAATGTGATCCTTTATTGACTACGTTTCGCCCACACAGTGGGCTTTTTCAAGTCACAAACAGAACTACCTGGGGTGGAAGGAACGCGAGTATTTATAGTCCGGCTGAGGTCAGGTGAAGAATGCTGCATCTGATGATGTACCGAGTTGGGTTGTAGAGTCTAAAAACTTGGGTAGCTTGGAAAGGAGACTGGACAAGTTTGTGAGCAGACCTTCTACAGTGTTCTTATGTGGGATAGCGATGAAGAAGTTTCTTGGCAAGTGGTTCAGCTATGTTATAGAAGCCACTATTCTGGTTGAAGTTGTCGGATATAGAAATAAGTGATGATTCCAGGATTCTTCGGTATTGAGTGTTGTCTTCTGTGGCGATAAGTCTTGAGTTTCTGTAGTTTATCAAGTGGTTGTGTGAATTACGGTGTTGTACGCAGGCATTCCTTGTGTCGTCAGACCTGCTTGCGTATTGGTGTTCTGAAATACGTGTTTGGAGGTCCCTTGATGTTTCGCCCACGTATAACTTGTTGCAGTCATTACAAGGGATTATGTATACCCCTGCAGAGGATGGAGGCTTGTCCTGCCTACTACTGGTGATGTCCTTGATGGTCGTGGTTGTGGAGGTAGATACTTGGAATGATGTTTTGGCAAAGATGTTGGAAACATGTTTGGCAATGGAGTTGGTGGGAAGGACTATGTATCTCTTCTCGGCAGTGTCTTCTCTGGGTGTGTTTGCCAAACATGTTTCCAACATCTTTGCCAAAACATCATTCCAAGTATCTACCTCCACAACCACGACCATCAAGGACATCACCAGTAGTAGGCAGGACAAGCCTCCATCCTCTGAAGGGGTATACATAATCCCTTGTAATGACTGCAACAAGTTATACGTGGGCGAAACATCAAGGGACCTCCAAACACTGGAAATATAAACACAAATGCAGTATAATGTGATCCTTTATTGACAACGTTTCACCCACGCAGTGGGCTTTTTCAAGTCACACACGGATCTACCTGGGGTTGGAAGGTACGGGAGTATTTATAGTTCAGAACGTTGGGGTCACGTGAAGATTGCTGCATCAGATGATCTACCGGGTGGAAGACACGACCATCAGGGTCACAACCGCTGATAAAGGAGGTGGTGTTGTTATCATGAACACTGACGATTACAGGAACAAAATGCTTAATCTACTTAATGACCCAGATACCTACAAACCTCTCACAACTAACCAAGTGGACAACCTCACTAAAACTTTTCTTCAAAGGACTCGCCGCATTCTGAGGGGCTCAGAACAAGGGAAGAAACTTCTGCACACCATGCCCAGCAACCCCAGACCTGCCAGAATGTACGGCCTGCCAAAGACTCACAAGCCTGGTATCCCACTGAGGCCCATATCCTCGGGAATAGGCAGTGCTCCCCACCAGCTCTCAGGAATTCTCGCCAAACACCTCTCTAAACTCTTGGGCACTATCAGTCCAGCACATCTCAAACACTCGGGTGATCTTCTCAATCGCATTCGCAACATCAACATCAGGAACAAGAAACTTTCCAGCCTTGACGTGACTTCCCTATTCACCAAAGTACCTACTACACAAGCCATCGATCTCTTGCGCAGGAAAATTGACGATTCACTTGATCTTCCCATTCCAGCCAGCGATTTCATCGACCTTGTTGAACTATGTGTTGGCTTTACGTGTTTCTCTTTCGAAAATCACCTCTTTCAGCAGACTTTTGGACTACCCATGGGTTCGCCACTCAGTGCAGTCCTGGCGAACCTATACATGGAACATCTAGAAGCCGAACGTTTCTCCACCATTATTCCTTCGTCTGTCACCTGGCTCCGTTATGTTGACGACATTCTCCTCATAACTCCTAAACGCTTCAACGTTCAAGCTCTCCAAGACAAGCTCAACCAGGTCGAGCCTTCAATCCAATTCACACTTGAAGAAGAAGTCGACAACACTCTTCCTTTCCTTGATGTTCTGCTCTGCAAAGCTGACCACGAACTTCGTTTTAAAGTCTATCGAAAACCCACCAACCAAAACGATCTTCTCCACTTCTACTCTCACCACGACACCAAAACCAAACGTGGTGTAATTATAGGCTTCTTCCTACGTGCACTCAGAATCTGCAGCAATGAGTTCCTTGAGGAAGAATGCACTATAATTGAACAAGTATTTTCTAAACTCCACTATCCTCGTCACTTCATCAGAGACTGCAGACGGCGGGCATTAAACATCTTCAACACACCCAGAGAAGACACTGCCGAGAAGAGATACATAGTCCTTCCCACCAACTCCATTGCCAAACATGTTTCCAACATCTTTGCCAAAACATCATTCCAAGTATCTACCTCCACAACCACGACCATCAAGGACATCACCAGTAGTAGACAGGACAAGCCTCCATCCTCTGCAGGGGTATACATAATCCCTTGTAATGACTGCAACAAATTATATGTGGGCGAAACATCAAGAGACCTCCAAACACGTATTTCAGAACACCAATATGCAAGCAGGACTGACGATACAAGGAATGCCTGTGTACAACATCGCAATTCACACAACCATTTAATTAACTACAGAAACTCAAGACTTATAGCCACAGAAGACAACACTCAATACAGAAGAATCCTGGAATCATCGCTCATCTCTACAACCAACAATTTCAACCAGAACAATGGCTTCTATAACATAGCTGAACCACTCGCCAAGAAACTTCTTCATCGCTATCCCACATAAGAACATAGAACACTGCAGAAGGTCTACTCACAACTTGTCCAATACCCCTGCCAAGCTACCCAAGACTCTATAACCCCACCCGGTAGATCATCAGATGCAGCATTCTCCACCTGACCTCAACATTCTGAACATGACTATAAATACTCTCGTACCTTCCAACCCCAGGTAGATCCGTGTGTGACTTGAAAAAGCCCACTGTGTGGGTGAAACGTTGTCAATAAAGGATCACATTATACTGCATTTGTGTTTATATTTCCATTGTGTCGGTATTTTATACCATTTGGGTGAAACGTTGTCAATAAAGGATCACATTATACTGCATTTGTGAACCTTTCTTACTCAATGGGAATACTACAAGAGCGCAGACTTATGTTGTGGAATGAGAGATGTGGTCGTACTAGTTACGTTGTGACCTGCAATAAGTTAGAAGTTAGAGAGTATTAAAGCTTACACTGGGCTCGCTAGTGATGTAATATTTGATCGCTGTGTCTTCATGTTTCAAGATTAATCGAGCCAAAATTTTATAAATATTACAAGTGATTAAATAATGCATAATAACAAGACTAAACTGAGGCGACAACTGCACCACAAATGTTAGAAAAGACATTTTTACTGGCGTAAGACGCTAGGTTAGACTTCCAACCACAGTCCCACTACAGTCCCACTACAGTCCCACTACAGTCCCACTACAGTCCCACTACAGTCCCACTACAGTCCCACTATAGTCCCACTATAGTCTCACTACAGTCCCACTACAGTCTCACTAGTCCCACCACAGTCCCACCACAGTCAAGAAATACTTCAACAAACACTTCGAAAATCGAGATTTTCTTGAAGAAGAGGGACCTACCGTGATATATGATACAAATCATATATGATATATATGATATATATATGATATATATGATATATGATACGACTCATACAGACCATAACTGACATCAGTGACATACTATAAGCAAAGTCCCTTGTTATGCAGAGCATTTCTGGCGACTTAGGTAAATTGTGTCCCCCCAGGATTTGACCCACACCAGCCGACAAACACCCAGGTACCTACTTGTTGCTAGGTGATTAGGGACAGCAGGTGTCTTAAGGAAACACGTCCTAATGTTTCTACCCGTACCGGGGATCGAACCACGGAACCTCAACGTGCAAGCTAAGTGCGCTATCAACCATGCTATGGTTGACCTACCAAGGTGTCAGTAGACCACAACCCAACAATAGCACAGTAACAGTGGTAACATTATTACTAGCAAAAGTGGAAATCTTAACTATTTCTCGGTACATTGTTAGGCACTTCAAACACTGTTTCAGGGCTGGTGTTGTTTCTGCCACTGACAACAGTTATACATTGGGAAGAAAGACTTGACTCTCTTGCTCTCTTAATCTCATCTGTCAAGATAGAATTAGTTATCTCAATTGCAAATATTCCTCTGTATAATGTAGATTGGTAGAACTACTTCACTCTTTCTTTCCATAACTACCATTCTCTGTCTCCCTGTCTTTCTTTTATCAACTCT
Source organism: Cherax quadricarinatus (assembly GCF_038502225.1). Classification (NCBI taxonomy): domain Eukaryota; kingdom Metazoa; phylum Arthropoda; class Malacostraca; order Decapoda; family Parastacidae; genus Cherax; species Cherax quadricarinatus. Next base: position 23,526 of record NW_027195908.1, on the reverse strand, counting down.
CCTTCCCTTGTCTCTCCTGCTGTCTAATTAACCTCTATCCTCTCATTTTTCCGTCTCTGTCTCTACTTATTACTTGTTCTGCTTCCCTTGTACCTCCCTGCATACAGTAAAACATAATATCTGGGCTGTCCCCTGCAGGAAAGAGGCCAGCTGACATAGCCAGGGAGAGTGGGATGGTAGTGCTAGCGACCATCATGCAAGGTAAGATGAGTTATCATTGTCATACCATGAAACGGGTGGGGTTTGAACCCATGGCGAGTGAGTCTTAGAACTCGAGGTCAGTATGTAAGCCACTGGGCCAGTTGGCTATTGTAAGGTTCATCGAGCTAGGTATATTTTTATACATCATAGGGAGGTTAGCATGGGCCACCACTGTAACCACAGATGCAAGATTTTATATATAAATCTCCCGTCAGAGTGACCGTGACGAGCTCCAGCTCAAGTCTCTTCAAAGCCATCATCATGACGCAAGAATTTGTAATGACACGATTGTAAACAAACCACGGAACGGGAGGTGGTTTGTTTGCAGTCGTGTTAGTTTCCTAGAAATTTGCTCCATTTTACAGAGATAAAGACAGCAAAACAGCATAATGATCAACTTTTTTGTAAAAACAAACTGCGGAAAGTTAACCATGGTGATAATGAACAAATTATAGATAGAGAGCTACTGCCAAAATAACCTTTGGTGCCTGTGAAGACCACTTTCAACCTGCCATTAACATGACATTTTCGATAATATTCCCACCAGTGTTAACCACATCATGATGATACAAGTACACCATAGTTTTGATAGTCAACAATTCTAACAAAATTACTAATAACAGGAAATGATGTTCACTTCTTACAGCAGTCATGTTAAATGTTTACAGTATTATTGTTTGTTGGTATTAGTACACATTGACTTAATGATTATAGTAATTATAACTATGGACGTCGTGGTTGTTCACTGATGATCCAAAGATTAAGAAACATGATAAATATTATCTGAAGTTTAAGTCGAAAATTGTTACTCATTTTTCATGTTGGATTGAAAAGTTTTTAGAACTGTATACCTGGGGTATACCTGGGGTATACCTGGGGTATACCTGGAGAGGGCTTCGAGTTACATACAGATAAACAATATATACAAACAACTGAAAAATAACTTCTTGACTAGCTCAGAAAAGCATATTAGTATACAAACATAATCAAACACAGAATTTTTTTTAATACACAAACCATGACATGCTCACAAAAATGCCGCTACACATGACAGGTTCCTTCACAGTAACAATGTTGTATATTCAGGACCTACTTGCTTGCATTAGCAATGATGTGATGCGCTGCTTCCCTTGTCTGAGACATAATTGTCAGCTGTGGGACACATTTTGTAGGGTCTGTCTAAGCCAGTTCAGCAAGAAATGGGAAGCTTTACGTAGCCTTTAATAAGTGAAACCAGCAAAATCCACCATGAAAGACTAGTAAGTGAATGTATTGTTGGAGGAAGTTCTTCCATAGATGGACGTTTCTTAATAACTCACAACAAGTGTGGAGAAATTTTCTCCAGGAGGGGGGTATCAGCCCCCTTCAGCCCCTTCAGCCCCTTCAGCCCCTTCAGCCCCTTTCAGCCCTGAGGGGCCCAGCCCTCTCAGAAGGGGCAAATATCTTGTTTACTGCTACAGCGAGTAATTGATCCCAGATGCAGTACCAGTATACGACCTGTGGTCAAGCGACCGCCGCTCCTTGCACCAGTGTTGCAGAGTGTAGTTTAATAAGAGACAGTACATCTCTTACCTTAGCAGGACAATTAAGGAAAATCCTGCTCCCACTTTATTACCATAGTAAAGATAGTGTACATTGTTGTCTATGCTTAAGACAGCAAGAAACAAACATTCTGCTTTGCTTCATCGAGGAAGTGGCAAGGAAGCAAAAGTGCTAGGTTAGCTTTTCCTTTGAGCTGGGGGCAGTGACGGCGTGGGGCGCTGTGGCGTCTTCAGATTACTTTTGACTCTATTGAGAGTGACACTGACGCCAGGATAACCAACAAAGAACGATCTGTGCGTTAGTGTGAACAAAGTGTCATAAAATACAATAAACACTTAAGAGAAGTGTGATCAGCTTCTTTAGTGATAAGATTGTGAACAATAAAGACAAATCTTGTGGAACATAGTGTACCAGTGTGCGTATTCCTAGACTATGGAAGACGTGGACATCGAAGGACACTTCAGTTTCTATCAAGTCACCAATACCTGTCAAAGGTGTGAAGAACACCATAGCTCACGCTACAAGAGCAAGGTAGGTTACGAGTTTCTTGTAGTACGGGGGATTGCACAGTTCTTGAGTGGCAAGGAGTTTGTAATCAACCTATAGTCGGCAGTAAGGGGCGGACTTTTGAGTCCACACAAGTAAGTTTGTCTTTATTGTTCACAATCTTATCACTAAAGAAGCTGATCACACTTCTCTTAAGTGTTTATTGTGTTTTATGAGACACTTTTTTCACACTAACGCACAGATCGTTCTTTGTTGGTTATCCTGGCATCAGTGTCACTCTCAGTAGAATCAAAAGTAATCTGAAGACGCCACAGTGCCCCACGCCGTCACTGCCCCCAGCACAAAGGAAAAGCTAACCTAGTACTTTTGCTTCCTTGCCACTTCCTCGATGAAGCAAAGCAGAATGTTTGTGTCTTGCTGTCTTAAGCATAGACAACAATGTACACTATCTTTACTATGGTAATAAAGTGGGAGCAGGATTTTCCTTAATTGTCCTGCTAAGGTAAGAGATGTACTGTCTCTTATTAAACTACACTCTGCAACACTGGTGCAAGGAGCGGCGGTTGCTTGACCACAGGTCGTATACTGGTACTGCATCTGGGATCAATTACTCGCTGTAGCAGTAAACAAGATATTTGCCCCTTCTGAGAGGGCTGGGCCCCTCAGGGCTGAAAGGGGCTGAAGGGGGCTGATACCCCCCTCCTGGAGAAAATTTCTCCACAACAAGTCTCAGCATCAAACAAGGTTTACCAATAGATCCCTGGCAGTCTTTAAGAAGGCACTGGACAGGCACCTGAAGTCAGTACCTGACCAGCTGAACTGTGGTTCGTACGTCAGTTTCCGTTCGACCAGCAGTAACAGCCTGGTTGATCAGACCCTGATCCGCCATGAGGCCTGGTCTCAGACTGAGCCGCGGGGGCGTTGACCCCCGAAACCCTCTCCAGGTAAACTCCAGGTATGACTACAAGACTGTACATTCTCCAAAAATCCCAAAATTTTCACTATTAAATCGACTGATGCATCAGCGCTAAATAATTGAATCCAATCACAAACGTTCTCGCGTCATCGATGTGAAATTATGTAAAAAATATAAACGTAAAACAAAATCCAGGAACCTGTATGTGAATCCTGTCCGACTCTGAGGTTCCATTGTCGCCCTTAACAAAAAATAATCTGTATAATACCTTTAAAAATGTCTTTCTGATCTGCTTCTGTTCCTGAGTCTTTGGAAACTTCTGGGGATTGAAATGTTTTGCGTGAACAATGGGAAATTTACTCAGAATCGTACTGAATTAAGTCGCAGCAACGGGGTTTAAGGAAACTTTTAATCTAAGTATCGTGAGCATCTTAGGAACACTGCGACTAGTAAGTTTATTCAGGTATACATAAATACAGTTACGTAGATTATCATACATAGTAGCATATGTGTAGAGAACCATCCAGGATAACCCAAAAAAGTCAGTGTAACTTATTTCCATTATTCTGGCCACAAACTTGCATGTTATTCTTGAGTGTAAGCAACAAGTGTAACAACATTTCAATCCTAGTAGCATGGCCACTCCAAAACGTTTCCAGTAAAGATTTTTGTAGAATATGCACTTATGCTCTTTCATCCTTACTGGATTGAGCTTCAGCTCCTGGGCCTCGTGAAGGTTGTTTAGCTTGATGTTTTCAAATTTCACCTTCAGATTGGCCTTAAATATTCCCAGTGTTGAACTGGGTTGTGCTGCAGCTTGTACGTTTCTTTAGGGTATTAAATTGCGTCTCTTATTGTCACTTGTTACAGTAGTGATTCTGTTGGTTGACCAACTCTCTTACCGGAGACTGGCTGACTCTTATCTTATCTTAAAAATAATGACATAATTCTTTATCAGATTAATCTGTATTGCATTGGAGATTAACCTGTTGAGCTCCAGCTGCTGGGCCTCTAAGAATATTGAGTTAGGTTCTGGGACACTTGAGTGTGTTGGGAAACTTCTGTTGGGACTCTTAGACATTCTTGTGGATGTATTAACTTATATTTTGTGATTATATTGATTTTTGTTTCTTTTTATCCCTCTGTGTGTGTGTGTGTGTGTGTGTGTGTGTGTGAGGCAGGTCAGAGGTCGACACCATGTGTGGTGGAGGGCACTGAGTGCCAGACTGAGGGAGGGTCGGGCGTGGCACCCTTGCGTCTCCTTACATGCAGCAACACCACCTGGAGAACACCGGCACCAGTGCCACCTACATCAACAACACTTGGTAATGTTGAGCTCTAGTTCATGTTATGTGTAGCTGCTGAACTATTCCGTTCATTTATTAATAAAACGAAGAAAAAAAATGAAAGTTGAAGGAGTAATAGTCAACGAGGGTGAGAATATTTTTCTTTAAACCACAATAAACCTCAATAAACCTCAATAAACCTCAATAAAACTCAATAAACCACAACAAATCACAATAAATCACAATAAACCACAATAAACCTGTGGAACAGAACATTAAACTCAGTCATATGTGATGAATAATAGTGAACCTGATGAATAATAGTGAACCTGATGAATAATAGTGAACCTGATGAATAATAGTGAACCTGATGAATAATAGTGAACCTGATGAATAACAGTGAACCTGATGAAGAACAGTGAACCTGATGAATAATAGTGAACCTGATGAATAACAGTGAACCTGATGAATAATAGTGAACCTGATGAATAATAGTGTTCCTGATGAATAATAGTGAACCTGATGAATAACAGTGAACCTGATGAATAATAGTGAACCTGATGAATAATAGTGAACCTGATGAATAATAGTGAACATGATGAATAATAGTGAACCTGATGAAGAACAGTGAACCTGATGAATAATAGTGAACCTGATGAATAATAGTGAACATGATGAATAATAGTGAACCTGATGAATAATAGTGAACCTGATGAATAATAGTGTACCTGATGAATAATAGTGAACCTGATGAATAATAGTGAACATGATGAATAATAGTGAACCTGATGAATAATAGTGTTCCTGATGAATAATAGTGAACCTGATGAATAATAGTGAACATGATGAATAATAGTGAACCTGATGAAGAACAGTGAACCTGATGAATAATAGTGTTCCTGATGAATAATAGTGAACCTGATGAATAATAGTGAACATGATGAATAATAGTGAACCTGATGAAGAACAGTGAACCTGATGAATAATAGTGTACCTGATGAATAATAGTGAACCTGATGAATAATAGTGTACCTGATGAATAATAGTGTACCTGATGAATAATAGTGTTCCTGATGAATAATAGTGTTCCTGATGAATAATAGTGAACCTGATGAATAACAGTGAATCTGATGAATAATAGTGAACCTGATGAATAATAGTGAACCTGATGAATAATAGTGAACTTCATGAATAATAGTGTACCTGATGAATAATAGTGTTCCTGATGAATAATAGTGTACCTGATGAATAATAGTGAACCTGATGAATAACAGTGAACCTGATGAATAATAGTGAACCTGATGAATAATAGTGAACTTCATGAATAATAGTGTACCTGATGAATAATAGTGAACCTGATGAATAATAGTGAACCTGATGAATAATAGTGAACCTGATGAATAATAGTGAACTTCATGAATAATAGTGTACCTGATGAATAATAGTGAACCTGATGAATAATAGTGAACATGATGAATAATAGTGAACCTGATGAATAATAGTGAACTTCATGAATAATAGTGTACCTGATGAATAATAGTGTACCTGATGAATAATAGTGAACATGATGAATAATAGTGTACCTGATGAATAATAGTGAACTTCATGAATAATAGTGAACATGATGAATAACAGTGAACCTAAGATCAGATATTTGGTGATTTTCTCTATAATATAAATTTTTGGTTCCTTTAAATAATTAACAAATTTAAAAATACCAATAAATATTTTGTTGATGATGGTCAGTAAAGTTTGTGGGAGAAATATTATAACAGAAACACCAAGTGATTTATATCCATTTTTATATTTGTTGGTATTAAACATCTGACGTCATCCAAACATCTGCACCATTAAACATCTGACGTCATCCAAACATCTGCACCATTAAACATCTGACGTCATCCAAACATCTGCACCATTAAACATCTGACGTCATCCAAACATCTGCACCATTAAACATCTGACGTCATCCAAACATCTGCACCATTAAACATCTGACGTCATCCAAACATCTGCACCATTAAACATCTGACGTCATCCAAACATCTGCACCATTAAACATCTGACGTCATCCAAACATCTGCACCATTAAACATCTGACGTCATCCAAACATCTGCACCATTAAACATCTGACGTCATCCAAACATCTGCACCATTAAACATCTGACGTCATCCAAACATCTGCACCATTAAACATCTGACGTCATCCAAACATCTGCACCATTAAACATCTGACGTCATCCAAACATCTGCACCATTAAACATCTGACGTCATCCAAACATCTGCACCATTAAACATCTGACGTCATCCAAACATCTGCACCATTAAACATCTGACGTCATCCAAACATCTGCACCATTAAACATCTGACGTCATCCAAACATCTGCACCATTAAACATCTGACGTCATCCAAACATCTGCACCATTAAACATCTGACGTCATCCAAACATCTGCACCATTAAACATCTGACGTCATCCAAACATCTGCACCATTAAACATCTGACGTCATCCAAACATCTGCACCATTAAACATCTGACGTCATCCAAACATCTGCACCATTAAACATCTGACGTCATCCAAACATCTGCACCATTAAACATCTGACGTCATCCAAACATCTGCACCATTAAACATCTGACGTCATCCAAACATCTGCACCATTAAACATCTGACGTCATCCAAACATCTGCACCATTAAACATCTGACGTCATCCAAACATCTGCACCATTAAACATCTGACGTCATCCAAACATCTGCACCATTAAACATCTGACGTCATCCAAACATCTGCACCATTAAACATCTGACGTCATCCAAACATCTGCACCATTAAACATCTGACGTCATCCAAACATCTGCACCATTAAACATCTGACGTCATCCAAACATCTGCACCATTAAACATCTGACGTCATCCAAACATCTGCACCATTAAACATCTGACGTCATCCAAACATCTGCACCATTAAACATCTGACGTCATCCAAACATCTGCACCATTAAACATCTGACGTCATCCAAACATCTGCACCATTAAACATCTGACGTCATCCAAACATCTGCACCATTAAACATCTGACGTCATCCAAACATCTGCACCATTAAACATCTGACGTCATCCAAACATCTGCACCATTAAACATCTGACGTCATCCAAACATCTGCACCATTAAACATCTGACGTCATCCAAACATCTGCACCATTAAACATCTGACGTCATCCAAACATCTGCACCATTAAACATCTGACGTCATCCAAACATCTGCACCATTAAACATCTGACGTCATCCAAACATCTGCACCATTAAACATCTGACGTCATCCAAACATCTGCACCATTAAACATGTGAAGTTATCCAAACATCTGCACCATTAAACATCTGACGTCATCCAAACATCTGCACCATTAAACATCTGACGTCATCCAAACATCTGCACCATTAAACATCTGACGTCATCCAAACATCTGCACCATTAAACATGTGAAGTCATCCAAACATCTGCACCATTAAACATGTGAAGTCATCCAAACAGCTACACCATTAAACATGTGAAGTCATCCAAACAGCTACACCATTAAACATGTGAAGTCATCCAAACAGCTACACCATTAAACATGTGAAGTCATCCAAACATCTGCACCATTAAACATGTGAAGTCATCCAAACATCTGCACCATTAAACATGTGAAGTCATCCAAACATCTGCACCATTAAACATGTGAAGTCATCCAAACAGCTACACCATTAAACATGTGAAGTCATCCAAACAGCTACACCATTAAACATGTGAAGTCATCCAAACAGCTACACCATTAAACATGTGAAGTCATCCAAACAGCTACACCATTAAACATGTGAAGTCATCCAAACATCTGCACCATTAAACATGTGAAGTCATCCAAACAGCTACACCATTAAACATGTGAAGTCATACAAACAGCTACACCATTAAACATGTGAAGTCAGCCAAACATCTGCACCATTAAACATGTGAAGTCATCCAAACATCTGCACCATTAAACATGTGAAGTCATCCAAACATCTGCACCATTAAACATGTGAAGTCATCCAAACATCTGCACCATTAAACATGTGAAGTCATCCAAACATCTGCACCATTAAACATGTGAAGTCATCCAAACATCTACACCATTAAACATGTGAAGTCATCCAAACATCTACACCATTAAACATGTGAAGTCATCCAAACATCTACACCATTAAACATGTGAAGTCATCCAAACATCTACACCATTAAACATGTGAAGTCATCCAAATATCTGCACCATTAAACATGTGAAGTCATCCAAACATCTACACCATTAAACATGTGAAGTCATCCAAACATCTACACCATTAAACATGTGAAGTCATCCAAACATCTACACCATTAAACATGTGAAGTCATCCAAACATCTACACCATTAAACATGTGAAGTCATCCAAACATCTACACCATTAAACATGTGAAGTCATCCAAACAGCTACACCATTAAACATGTGAAGTCATCCAAACAGCTACACCATTAAACATGTGAAGTCATCCAAACATCTACAGCATTTAGATTCATTCAAAGAATTCTGTTCAGCATCCGGGCTTCACAAGAATTCATTTCATTCCCAATAATTACAACAGGCTGGTTGATCAGACCCTGACCCACCATGAGACCTGCTCTCAGACCGGGCCGAGGGGGCGTTGACCCCCGGAACCCTCTCCAGGTAAACTCCAGGTTTCCCCCCCATTGATCAGCATCTGCAGCTGTTTAGATATTACTTTAACAACGTGAACGGTAGTGGGATCTGTCCTATTATCTACCTCAGTGATGGAGGCAATCATAGAAGTTAGAAGGTATTATACCAGGAAAAGCTCTCGCTTCACGTGGTGAGGGTCCGGGTTCGATTCCCGGCGAAGGGTGGAAACATCGGACGTGATTTCTTACACTGGTTGTCTATGTTCACGCATCAGTAAAATTGGTACCTGGGTGTTAGTGGACTGGTGTGGGTCGCATCCTGGGTGTTAATGGACTGGTGTGGGTCGCATCCTGGGTGTTAGTCGACTGGTGTGGGTCGCATCCTGGGTGTTAGTGGACTGGTGTGGGTCGCATCCTGGGTGTTAGTGGACTGGTGTGGGTCGCTTCCTGGGTGTTAGTGGACTGGTGTGGGTCGCATCCTGGGTGTTAGTCGACTGGTGTGGGTCGCATCCTGGGACAAAACTGGCCTAATTTGCGGGAAATACTCATTTCCTGCGGCTTTCTATATAGTAGTATGTCACTGATGTCAGCTATGGTCTGTATACCTTGTAGTATTATTATCAATAGACATAATTAGGAAGAACGAGGAGGAAGCACTGTGGCATTTTACCTGGAAAGGGAGATGGAGATGAATGGTTGTCCAGGACAACTGGTATTAGTTGTTGGTGTACAAACACTGTGAAGATAATGCAGCATCATTCATTGACAACCGAGACCATTATTGACACTGTGTAAATAATGGGATTCACTTGTCTAGGGCAGGTGTGGGTGTTCTCGCTAGTTCAGTTATGGGTTTTATTAGGGTTTTAAATTAGGTTTAGTTAGAATTATGGGTTTTAGCAGGGAGAAAATGGATTGTCAAATATTGATTTAGGTTTTAGATCATGAATTATAGTAACAATGATCAAGTAACACTGAGTAAAGAAGGTGACAGAAATTCTGGTGTTGCAAAGATGATGAGAGGAAAAGTGCAGAAGAAATAACATCTTACCATATATTTTTATACTGATGAAAATTAATGGACTGTGTTTGATAGTGTGTGGGGATAACACTGAGGTAAAACTACCACGGGCGGGGTTAGAACCCGCGATCAGAGAGTCACAGTGGTGCCTGTGCTAACCTTCCTATGGTGTATACATAGTTGGATAAATCTTACTGAAGCTAGCTGGTCCGGTGGCTAACGCGACGGTCTGGAGTTTTGAGACACTCTGATCGCGGGTTCTATCCCCGCCCGTGGTATGGTTTGTTTGCAATCGTGTCATTATGATTTTGAGTCAGTTAACATTGATATTGCAATAACGGAAACATGGTATAGTTTACTGATTTGGGATAGGATTAATGAATGCTATATTTAAAGGTTTAAGTTCCATGTTGATAGAAACACCGGGAAGTTGATTGGAGTAGTTAGATGTACAATATAATTTTAATTGTTGCATAAAAACTGGTAAAAATCGATGGATTAGAATTTCTAGGACAGGAAAATTTATTTTGGTGCTAGATACCAACCCCTGAACTTAGTGAAAGACGGAGACATCTTTGTAACGAAATTGTTAGGGCTTCTAATGTAGTAATAGTGAGGTATTGTAACTTTGGTCAAATAGTCTAGACTACTTTGACAGAAAATTTAGAGTAGAGTGACCTGCTGGAAGTAGTTCAGAACTGCTTTCTGAAAGTTTGTAACATAACCTACCTATGGTAATCTGCTAGAACTGTTTTTTCTAATAATAATAATCTTGATTTCTAGCAGTACATGTACAAGGTATACAGACCATAGCTGACATCAGTGACATACGATTATATAGAAAGTTACTTGTTATGGTGAGCATTTTCCGCAAATTAGGTCAGTTTTGTCCCAGGATGCGACCCACACCAGTCCACTAACACCCCGGTACCCATTTTATACTGATAGGTGAACAGGGACAGCAGGTGTCTTATGGAAACACGTCCCTAATGTTTCCCAGCTGTACCGGGGATTCGAACTCCGAACCTCAGTGTGTGAGCTGACTTCACTAGCGATCCAGTTACGGGACACACCATATAAGTCAACCCTCGTTAATAATCTAGAGATCATTGAAGAGCCTGGCACAAGTGATCACAAATCTATCACCTTTATTAATACCTGGGAATTTTTTTTTTTTTTTATTATTATTATCACACTGGCCGATTCCCACCAAGGCAGGGTGGCCCGGGAATATGAAAATAAATATTATACTGTAAAAATACATTATTTTCGTTCAGCCGATTGTAATGGATTTAGGGAACACTTGTTTAGTCTTGACTGGGGACATTCGTCTGAGAACACCACTGAACATCAGGAGGATTTGGACAAAGTAATGGTATTGTCTGGAAAGTGGCAGATGCAGTTCACTGTAGACAAGTATCAAGTCCTAATCCTTAAAAACGAAAAAAAAAAACTCGATGTTATAAACTAGGCGATATAGAGCTTAATTACCCAGAATATGAAAAAGACTTGGAAGTCATTTTAAATAGAAATCTGAAGGCAAGACATGAAGGCTAACAGATTACCTGGATTTATCTCATGAAATATAAGTAACAGGAGTCGAAAAGATATTTTACAGCTCAGTTTTGGTCGCCATGCTAAAGTTAGTTAGTTTAATATGTTTATTATGCACCCCATACCCATCCTGTGGGCGGTAGTCAAAAGATTACAGAGGTACATAATGGGTCCAGGGACTTTTTTTATATTTTTATTTAAAACAACACAATACATTAAATAGATAAAAGAACACATTATCAGTTCTTACTCAAAATTATAAATCCCATTGTCATATACATTACATCCAATGTAACTATGTTAAGTAAGATTACACAAGATAACATAACAATATTCATCATTATTATTATAACCAAGGAAAACCCAAACCTACAATCTGCATTATTTTTTCCACTTTGTTATTTATATATTATTAATCCACATAACCTTCAAACCCTCCTTTACAATACTCATCATTGCCAGTGCCGACACAGCTGACACTTCTACCCCCCCCCCGTATGTACAGTCCCCATTCTAAATAACATACATTAATTTCCCTAATGAATGGCCATTGAAAACAATTTCTACTAAAATAACCCAACCCAGCAGACTTCCAAACAAAAACAGTCAGGGTCATTATAAGACATGTAGGAACGAGTCCTGCAGTCATATATGTATACATATACGCATTAATATACACATACGTGTATGTGCACTTATTCATAAGAACCAACTAAATCATACATAGAAAATAAATCGCTAAATGACTTGTCTGCAAATAAACTAAATATTACAATTTATGATAGAACTATACCAAAGACATTGGTTCCCCCAAACACCCTACTCATACACAAAGTTAATGTTACTGATTAACACTCTATATATAATAGGACCTTCCATACAAAATAAGGGGATATATAAACCCCATCAAATACTTATATATTTTCGTACATAGTGCATAATGTACATATTCAATACAATAATAAAAAAGAGGTGTATGACAAGGCTAAATCTATCTTCAGATTAAAAATATATAAGACATAACCTCACATTTTACATATAAATATAAACCTCCTATATAAAATGATTCTTATAACAATAAGGGAAAAAACCGAAAATCACATAACTTTTGACTCTGTGATTTTACAAAAATTCATAAGGTCTACATACTCCTACAATAAACTTTACCCACATCAACCACCGTGCAAACCAATCAACCATACCTCACCAGGCTTCCAATCACACCAAGAGGGCGCACCACTGAAGAGACCAACCCCTTGCCTCTCACCCCATACTCAAACGGAGTAAACGTTCAACAGTAAGTCCACGATATCCCTCCGGAAAACTAATTACCCACCTTCCCCCATATAATTGTTTGTTCCTACATGCTGTCCTATAAAAACTCGCCGCCAGCGCTTTTATCCTAATGTTCCCCTCCACCTCCCTCATCCCCCAAGAAACATACAAGTAATCAACTATTACATATCTGATAGCCCTTCCCACCTCTTTGGGTACCCCTTCCATATCTAACATTAAAGCCCTAAGGGGTGATATCTTTCCCCCCCCCAATAAAAAGAAAACCCTCTTCAACCACAATCTTACCACCTCCAATGCAGAACAGAAATATACTACATGAAAAGCCGTTTCAACTTCCCCACAAAAAGCGCATGACGCCTCTCTCACAAAACCCATTCGTCTTAGCACCTCTTTCGATGCTAACGTCCCCATAAGAAATCTATATACTAATTCCCTCGCTCTTGCCGGTATTCTTAATTTACTAAATTCCACCCATATCACTCTCCAATCATATGTGGGATACACTGCCATCCCTTGCATTAATTCCTGACGACGGCCCACACCCACTAACCGTTTTACCTTGAGTTTTTTAACATTGCATACCTTTAACATAAACCGCAACATGTCTTCACACTCCACTAAGTCCCTGCCACCCCACCATTTGCGGATATCCCCCATCACCTCCCCCACCCGAAGACCCCTTTCCCCCGCTGCCCGAATATACCTCTGCTTCACATATAGCGCCTTCACCCTAGACCCTAATGCAATCAATCCCAGTCCTCCCTGCCTTACCGCAGTCATTACTACATCTTTGCCCAACCACGCCCTCCCATAGCCCCACACATACCTTAAGACCCTTCTTTGCATTTCCATAATATCCTGACTTCGTAATGGGTAAATTTCCGCCACTCCCCACACCTTACTATAAATCAGCGTATTTACCACCACAACCCTTTGATGCAAGGTTACATCCCCGGCCCTTAGACCCCTCAGCCTACTCAAAGCTCTGTCCATTACCATTTCTGAATTAACCCTCCTGCTCTCCTGTGCATCTGCCAAAAACAAAATCCCACAAATCTTTAGCCTATCTACAGTTATCCAACCAAACTCCTCCCCCAAGGTCCCTCCTACCCAAGCGCCTACCTCCAACAACCGTGATTTCTGCTTATTAACTCTCATCCCAGTAGCATTCCCAAAAATCTCAATTACCCTTCCCACTTTTCTTAAATCTTCAATCTCATTAAGTAAAACAGTTGTATCATCTACATAACCAACAATATTCCCACAATATCCTCCACTCTCCCCCAACCTTCCCATCCCACCATCAACCAGAACATAGAAAGGGTTCTGCATACATGCAAAGAGTATTTGGGAGAGTGGACACCCCTGCCTTAAACCCCTTCCCATGCTTACTGAACTACCCAACCTCCCATTTACCTGTACTCTCATTGATGCATTCTCATACAAAGTCCTCACCCATCCAACCACCCTCCCTCCAAAACCCATTCTCACCATACTCTCAATCAAAAATTCCCTATCCACATAATCATAAGCTTTCTCCCAATCCAGACCTAGAATACCTCCCTTATTACTACCCTCAAGGAAATCCCGAATACGACCATGACCTACCCGCATACTCCTCCCCGGGATACCAAACTGTCCCCCATGTATCACCGACCCCATGACCTTCTTCAGTCTATTACCCAAAATTTTCGCAAAAACCTTGTAATCAGCGCACATCAAAGATATTGCACGGTAAGCACTCAACTCTCTACCCCCCCCCCTTCTTTGGCACCAAAACTATGACACCCGTACTTTGCGATATGCCCAACTTCCCACTAGTTAACATATGGTCCAATAGCCTAACAAAACACTGCCTAATACACCCCCAATGTGCTCTATAAAAATCATTTGGTATACCGTCTATCCCTGGTGTTTTCCCGGTACTCATCCCGAAAACTGCCTCTTCCACCTCAACCTCACTTATACCAACCTCCAACCCCACTCTATCCTGCTCACTTAAAACGCTATGGAACCCCCCTTCAAAAAAACCCTCCCAGGAACCCCCCTCCCTCCAACTCCATTTCTCTCTAAACCAACTATCAGCATAGAGACTCATACTTTCCGTATTGGATAGGACTCGACCCACTGGATACCCTCCCACCCCAGGGCTTGTCTCCAATTGTAGAATGGTGGTTACACTCTGTCGGTCCCGAAATTTACGTAAAACATACCCAGACGGTTTATCACCCCACAAAACATCCTCTAACCCCGCCCTAACCCTAATTGCATCAAACCTATCATTGTGTAATTCAGCTATTCTACTCCGCAGTCTGTCCATATCATCCCTCCTACCACCTCCCCCAACATAACAATCTTGCAACTGTCCCTCCAGATAATTTTGCAACCCAAAACGCCACCTCGCCTCCTCTCGTCCCCTAGCCTTAAAAAAATTCGCTATTCCAGGTTTTGCCTGCATTTCCCACCAATCTAACAGATCTATCTCCCTGTTCCTAGCCTCCCAAAAAGGCAACCACCAATCACTGAAAAAAGGCCCCTCCCCCTCCTCCTTAAGAAGCCTTACATTTAATTTCCAGTACCCAGAATAAATACGCACCACTCCATCCCACATCAAATCTGCTATTACCGCTCTGTGATCAGAAAACCCCACATCGAAGGTTTGCACCCTCACAACATCTATACCCTGCTTAATATAAATTCTGTCTAATCGCGCTTCATATCCCCTACGGACGAACGTATGCTCCACTAGGTAACCCCCCCTCCCCACCACATCAACAACCCCAATATCTCGCAATACATCCCTCAGCACACTCAGCACACAACCCGCCCCTCTCGGTTCGACATCACCACTCCTAATCACACAATTCCAATCACCTCCTATTACTGTTATAGCAGGCAAACCTCTCAAGTGATACAGCAATACCTCTCTGACAAAATCTACTTTTACCCTGATATTACTAGTTGCTGGCATGTAAACTCCCACGAAACTAACTCGACTCTCACCCCAGACGCCATCCACCCTCACGATCCTCCCACCCCCCCCCCTCTTCCCAACCGATGACACGCAAGGGGCTGGTCTCCTTTACCGCAACTGCTACCCCACCTTTCAATTGCAAACCACTGGTTACATACATCCGATATCCTTTCACCCTCAACACACTACCAGCCCTGTGATTATGCTCTTGCAAAAAGCATATGTCAACATCAAACCGCCTTAAAAACCACTCCAACCAAACTTTCTTGACCTCAGTCTTAAGTCCATTAACATTAAGCGTGACACATCTGAAAATTACAGAAGGGGCGGCTTTCCCCTATGCCTCTGGGATTTACCCACTGCACTTTTCATATTACGTGTTCCTTTGCCACTCGAGTTTTCCTGTGCAGTCACTTCCCCCCTCCCTTTCCCAATTTGCAACTCAGGCACACCTCTACCACTATGTGTCCTCGGCTCCACAACCGCTGCCCATGACTTCTTCCCCGGCCTCTGCCCTGGGGTAATGACCTCATCTATCTCTGATGCCGCAGTTCGTTTCCTAGAACTCACACTTACACACATATCACCCTCAGACAATTCCTCCTGGTGTACCTCCACGGCCACCACATGCTCCCGCCCAATCTTACTCAAGTCTTCCTCAACAATTTGTTGTCCCTCCAAAGTTCCAGCTTCACATGAACTGAGGACACCTTTTGCACAGGGTTCCTCCTCATCCAAAAAATCCTTGATCACATCTGCCAATAACCCATCCTGGGTTGAAGCTTCCTGGACGAAAGTCTCCTCAGATGTCACCTTCAACTCCCCCGACGCCCCTGGGAGAGTGACACATGTCTCCGCCGCCGCCACCTCCCGGTCGACCTCTTCGCTCCAGAGGTCATTCCTCCGGCCTCCCGAGGCATCAGAGCCAGGCACCAAATTACACGACTGTTGAATCACAATTGGAGTGTCGAGAATTCGAGAAGCCCGCCTCCTAGGACACTGGGCTGCCATGTGCTCATAAGAGCTACATAGACGACATGTTTTCCTTTGCCCAGCATAGTACACATAAACCTGTGTTCTACAACCGATCATCGTAACATAGGATGGTATAGGCCTTGTTAAGGTCATTTTAAGGGTGTAAGAACCTTCCGGCATTCCTTCATATGGACCATCCCTCCACACCCCCATTGTTGCAGAATGCACTGTCCCATAACTTCGAAAAAACTCCTGCAGGCCATAAGCCGTAGCCTCGAAGGGTACATTCCGTACCTTCACCCATGTGAAGTACTTAGAGACGTCATGTAACACAACATCCATCGTTGAATTCACACTCATGCGTTGTTCCTGGTAATGCTCGACAATTCTTGTGTAGTAATCGACTCGTAGAAATTTCACAAAGATTCTTGTTAAACCATTAAGGGCGACGCCATACAATTCCTCGTTGGGAATACCATATGTATCCCTGATGATGTTAGGGAGAAGGACGTTCATCGTATCTCCACTTAACGTACCACGAACCAGCTCTATGCAGATAGTATTCACTCTCCGTACTGTATGTTCCGCCATGTTGATATCCCAATGAGCAGCGCACGTCCTCACTACTCAATGGTTGTTGCTGAACTAAGGTAGCTCGCCTGAAGACAGCAGAGGGGTGCCGAGACAACCTCACTCCACCGTGGTCAGGCAGCGAATCATGAGCAATTCACACTTCCACACCCGGTCACAACTGTAGTGAGTTATTGGTGCAAATGTTGATTGCTGAGTCTCTCTCTCACACACACACATACAAATTCATACACACACACACACATAAACACACATAAACACACACACACACACACCACACACACACACACATACACAAACTCATACACACACACGCACACACACTCATACACACACTCATACACACACACACACACTCATACTCACACACACACACACACGCACACACACACACACACGCACACACACACACACACACACACTCACACATACACACAAACACACACAAACACACACACAAACACACACACAAACACACACACACACACACACACACACACACATTATTTACAGCTAACAAAGTCAGGGTATTTCTCCAGAATGGTCTGTAATATATCACTGTGGATAAAATACTTAGCCATTTCTTGAACACTTCTGAGTGAGTTGTTTCTAAATTCACTAATTTTATCGCACTCCAGTACATAATTACGCAGGGTGTGACAATAGTCCATCTGGCAAAGTTTACATTTCGTTTGGTCTATATCTGGTGGTGGTGATTTAACCTGCCAAAGATACTTGTAACCCAGCCGGAGCCGGGCGGTAGTGACATCCAAGAGTCTGCTTATTTTGTTGGATGCACCATAGACATGTGGCTCCTCCTGCATGATAGAATGATGATAGATGGACTCACTGGTGTCAATCTCCCTGAGCCTTAAGTCCATAAAATTCAGCTGAAGTTCTTTTCGTATTATTGTTCTCAAACTACTACCTGACAAGCCAAGATTGTAATCTACTCCCTCTTTGAAAGCATACAGCTTAGCCAATTTATCAGTTCTATCATGCATCTGAAGACCAATGTGAGATGGAATCCACAGCATGTGCACTCTGACCCCACTGTCCACAATCCTACCATACGTGTGTCTGGCTTCTGACACAAGCATGCCACAATTTATGCCTAATGAGTTGAGAGCATTTATGGATGACAGAGAATCAGTTACAATTAAACTGTCAATCTTTGATACATAGATGCATTTCAGTGCAAGGAGTATGGCAAACAGTTCTGTCTGAAGGGTAGAGGCCCAATTATTGATGCGTGCTCCAATTTCTTTAAGAGAGCCATCACTCTGTACGACAACAGCAGCACTACCAGCTGCACCAGTGGATTGGTGAACAGAACCATCAACGTAAATAATTTGGGAGAGTGTGTGCTGTGTGACTAAGTTATCAATACAGCTTAAGGCCTCATGTTTGGCTTCAAGGCGAAGTTTTGGTTGTGATTTAAGTAGTAGTTTAGGGGGAAATGGAGGAATGGTAGTTTGGAATGGGGTAATATTCCATGGAGCGGAGAAGTGCCGCTGTTGCCTTACTTGACATAGATCATGTATCTGATTCATGCGGAGGTCGGTTCCAGTCTTTTCGATCCATCTGGATGAGTGTTCACCAGTGCTGAGGAAAGTTTGGAGGGCTTCTGTGCAGGGGTTTGAATGAGCTTGCCTGAGCATATTAACCCCAGTTAGGATATTTCTTTCAGTAACACGATCTCTGATGCTTGGAATATCAAGTTCTTTTTGCATATTTAAAATTTTGGCAGTACGAGGGCATCCTAGGATGATCCTCATTGCTTCGTTCTGCAGTTTTTCCAGCCCTCCAAGCTTCCAGTCAGACACAAGAGCAAGTAGTGGCGCAAAAATCTAACTTAAAATCAGTTATTCTGGCTCTTACTTGATTCGATATCTTCAGTTCTTTATTTATATCACCTTTGTTTACGCTCATCATCCACTCATATACTTCAGTGATATCTCTCTTCATTCTAGGTCTCTCAGGAGAGTGAAGGTTCAGAGTTCTCAATCTATCTTCATAAGGGAGGTTCTTTATACAGTGCATTATTTTGGCATCCTTCTTTGAATGTTCTCCAATGTATTTATATCCATTCTTTAGCATGGCGATCTAATATAAGCAAGATACATCATTAGATCGCCATGCTAAAGAATGGATATAAATACATTGGAGAACATTCAAAGAAGGATGCCAAAATTAATGCACTGTATAAAGAACCTCCCTTATGAAGATAGATTGAGAACTCTGAACCTTCACTCTCCTGAGAGACCTAGAATGAAGAGAGATATCACTGAAGTATATGACTGGATTGAACATTAAAATGGTATAAAATACCGACAGGTTGTTAGGTAAGACACATATGCAACAGTTAGGTATCTTTATTATGAAACGTTTCGCCTACACAGTAGGCTTCTTCAGTCAAGTACAGAAAAGTTGATAGAAGCAGAAGATACTTGAAGACGATGTAATCAGTCCATCACCCTTAAAGTTTTGAGGTGGTCAGTCCCTCAGTCTGGAGAAGAGCATTGTTCCATAGTATGAAACAATATGGAGAAGAAGTGACAGGATGGAGCTTTTATAGCGCCAGGAGGTGAGACGTAGGCCACTAGGAGAGGTAAGTAAGTAAGTAAGTAAGTAAGTTTATTCAGGTAAACACAAATACAGTTACATAGAATTATCATACATAGCAGCATATGTGTAGGGAACCTAGGATAACCCAAAAAAGTCAGACAGAGTGACTTATTTCCATTGGGGTCCTTTTACCTTATTATTATAGTATAAAGGTTATAATATTTTCTTATTATTCTACAATGAAGATAACATCTTATTATCATACTAAAAAGACTATCTGCTACACCAAGGTCATTAAGACTATCTACAATACGATTATTATTATTATTATAATCAAGGAGGAAGCGCTAAACCCAGAGGATTATACAGCGCCTGGGGGGGGGGATGTGGAAGGCATTCAGGCTTAATTTGGGGAACTGGAGCACAGATCCAATTCCCTAAATCAAGAGCCCCTCACCAACATCAAGGAACCTTCCCTGAGGGGGAAGAACTCAGATGTTGAAAGGTTAGGTCCCTCTCAAACCCAGCCCCTCTCACTAGTGGAAGTTGTCGAAGTTGATTGCAGGTCTGTACCAAGATACCCTTGTGTTGCAGTGTCTGACAGATTGAACATTAAAATGGTATAAAATACCGACAGGTTGTTAGGTAAGACACATATGCAACAGTTAGGTATCTTTATTATGAAACGTTTCGCCTACACAGTAGGCTTCTTCAGTCAAGTACAGAAAAGTTGATAGAAGCAGAAGATACTTGAAGACGATGTAATCAGTCCATCACCCTTAAAGTTTTGAGGTGGAGCTATAAAAGCTCCATCCTGTCACTTCTTCTCCATATTGTTTCATACTATGGAACAATGCTCTTCTCCAGACTGAGGGACTGACCACCTCAAAACTTTAAGGGTGATGGACTGATTACATCGTCTTCAAGTATCTTCTGCTTCTATCAACTTTTCTGTACTTGACTGAAGAAGCCTACTGTGTAGGCGAAACGTTTCATAATAAAGATACCTAACTGTTGCATATGTGTCTTACCTAACAACCTGTCGGTATTTTATACCATTTTAATGTTCAATCTGTCAGACACTGCAACACAAGGGTATCTTGGTACAGACCTGCAATCAACTTCGACAACTTCCACTAGTGAGAGGGGCTGGGTTTGAGAGGGACCTAACCTTTCAACATCTGAGTTCTTACCTCTCCTAGTGGCCTACGTCTCACCTCCTGGCGCTATAAAAGCTCCATCCTGTCACTTCTTCTCCATATTGTTTCATACTATGGAACAATGCTCTTCTCCAGACTGAGGGACTGACCACCTCAAAACTTTAAGGGTGATGGACTGATTACATCGTCTTCAAGTATCTTCTGCTTCTATCAACTTTTCTGTACTTGACTGAAGAAGCCTACTGTGTAGGCGAAACGTTTCATAATAAAGATACCTAACTGTTGCATATGTGTCTTACCTAACAACCTGTCGGTATTTTATACCATTTTAATGTTCAATCTGTCAGACACTGCAACACAAGGGTATCTTGGTACAGACCTGCAATCAACTTCGACAACTTCCACTAGTGAGAGGGGCTGGGTTTGAGAGGGACCTAACCTTTCAACATCTGAGTTCTTACCTCTCCTAGTGGCCTACGTCTCACCTCCTGGCGCTATAAAAGCTCCATCCTGTCACTTCTTCTCCATATTGTTTCATACTATGGAACAATGCTCTTCTCCAGACTGAGGGACTGACCACCTCAAAACTTTAAGGGTGATGGACTGATTACATCGTCTTCAAGTATCTTCTGCTTCTATCAACTTTTCTGTACTTGACTGAAGAAGCCTACTGTGTAGGCGAAACGTTTCATAATAAAGATACCTAACTGTTGCATATGTGTCTTACCTAACTATATGACTGGATGATGAGCGTAAACAAAGGTGATATAAATAAAGAACTGAAGATATCGAATCAAGTAAGAGCCAGAATAACTGATTTTAAGTTAGATAAATTTACGTTTAGAAAGGACGCAGGTAAGTACTGGTTTTCAGAGTTGTGGATAGTGGCCCTCTCTGTAATTAGTATTTTATAATATGTAAACCACACAGTGTCCTATAATATGTAAACCCCGCATTGTAATCTTTATAGAGAATAAACTTGATTTGAGTTGATTAGTAGGACAGTCTTTCGAATAGGGTAATAGAGGCTAAGCGTTGGGTAGCTATCCTGAACAAATCCCCTGTGGAATAGTCGCCTAAGGAGTTCATGTTGCTTCCATGTAGTGATGTTGACCCGCCAGGTTCTTGCTAGAAGAAACATAAATGTGTTAACCGTAAATGCGTCCTTGATCAAAGACATCACTATGAAACGTAGCCCCACACCTCTAACTTCCTCAGGTGAGCACTATCCCCTGTGGAGACTGTCCCAAGAAATATGTAGGGGAAACAGGCAGAAATTTTTCAATCCGCCTTAACGCTTGTGTCCCCCACAGGGACTCCATGGGACATTTGATGAAGTAAAATGAGGCACAGCTCGACCTCTCGAATAAGATCTTAGATGTAAACGATGTCTGGAAGCCTCGCAAATCCGTCACAGACACCATAGAACATAATACTAGAAGCTAAAAAAATTCTAAAACATTATCATACATGATAAACAACCAGACACAGCGTCACCTACGTAACACAGGAGTCACGTGATCATATTGTTTACCCGTCCTCATCCCAACAAGACATTCTTCAGGTCACCATGCATCACTCACACCTCTCTCCGCCTACATATACTGTCTTTTTAACCTGTGTGTTAGAAGTGATCAAGGTCCCAGGACCAAAACGTTTTCTAATGTGTCCTAGTGTTGCTTACCTGTTTTTCTAAACCAACTTGTCGATATTTATTACTAAGGTTTATACCAGACAAATATATGAGCGAGAAGGGCTGGGGTTGGTTAATTATCACTTGAGGTATTGAAGCAAATTATTAAGTACTGGGAAACCGATGGACAAAGAGGTGGGAGGAAATGATTGATATAGAGAACGACCTGTCTTGTATGGGCCAGTAGGCCACCAGTGTTCTTCCATTTTTAGGTTCTTATGTCTACATGTCAGATTAGATTTTGCCACCGATATCCATCCCATATCCATCCTGTGGACGGTAGCGCGAGAGCATATGGATACACAAAAGGCCTAGGAACTAGGCCCAAAAGGGTTAACAGGAATACATATGGATTTATATCTACATATCTATAGTTCACTTATCTGTTACAAGCAAATTTAGGAAATTTGCTTAGTATATCTGGTATCTTATTTTCATTAATAAGATATCTTGACATGTCACATAGGTTATTATACTGTCTGTCTCTGTATTCCTCAATAGGTGGACAATTAAGCCAGCATTTGAGTAATATATCATTTTT